>NW_026729496.1:50000-64359 GCF_030272615.1 Cryptomeria japonica | reverse complement strand
GTGTGCTCCAAGGTGCGGCGTGCACGAAGTCGGAGCCCGGTTTGCCCCGGGTGCGCACCTCGCGTGCACCTTCGCCGCGGTGGGCACCATGGCGTGCACGAAGTCGGAGCCCGGTTTGCCCCGGGTGCGCACCTCGCGTGCACCTTCGCCGGGGTGGGCACCTCGGCTGGGTTGCGCGCCCTGGTGCGCACCAAGGAGCGCTCCGAAGTGTGCTCCAAGGTGCGGCGTGCACGAAGTCGGAGCCCGGTTTGCCCCGGGTGCGCACCTCGCGTGCACCTTCGCCAGGGTGGGCACCTCGGTGCGCACACCTTCTCAATGTTTTCTTGCCTTTTCTGGAAATTGGTGAAGGCAGCGCATCAAAGGTGCGCACCTCGGTGTGCTCCGAGGTGCGAACCCGAGAGCGCTCCGAGGTGCCCACGAAGTCGAAAGTCGGGTTAATTGCATTGTTTTCCCCGGGTGCGCTCCGAGGTGCGCAACATCGGCGCGCACCAAGGAGGGCTCCGAAGTGTGCTCCAAGGTGCGCACGATGGCGTGCACCTCTGGTGCGCACGATTCGGAGCTCGGTTTGACCGGGGTGCGCACACCTTGGCTGGGTTGCGCACCTTTTGTGCGCTCCAAGGTGCGCACGAAGTCGGAGCTCGGTTTGCCCCGGGTGCGCACCTTCGCCAGGGTGCGCACCTTGATGCGCACGCCTTGGCTGGGCTGCGCACCTTGGTGGGCGCCATGGTGCGCACCTTTCGTGCGCTCCAAGGTGCGCACGAAGTCGGAGCTCGGTTTGCCCCGGGTGCGCACCTTGGTGGGCGCCATGGTGCACTCCGAGGTGCCCAAGATTGGTGCGCACCAAGGAGCGCTCCGAAGTGCGCTCCAAGGTGCGCGCGAAGTCGAAAGTTGGGTTAATTGTCCGGTTTGCCTCGGGTGCGCACCTTGCGTGCACCTTCGCCAGGGTGGGCGCCTTGGTGCGCACACCTTGGCTGGGCTGCGCACACCTTGGCACCCGCGTTTCCTTCATTTTAAATTTTTTTTTTTTACAATCTCTCAAGTGGGAAATTCTATAATCTCAACTTTTTTTGCCTTTTCAGGAAACTTTTGAATGGAGCGCATCATTGGTGCGCTCCGAAGTGTGCTCCAAAGCTCTCTCCAGCTGCGTGCACCTGCCCCGGCCGCGCACCCGGCCCCGCCCAGCTTCGCTCACCTGTCCCGGGCGTCTGGTGCGGAACCTTAGAGTAAGAAACATCACCGTGCACCTTGGCCAACGTGCGCGACTCGACCGAGCGCGCACTGGCCGAGGTGCACACCGATTTCACCTGGGTGCGCGCGCAGCACCTCGGGCGCACCGGGGTGCGCGCACAACGCCCGGGTTGCACCGTGGCCTGTGTGCTCGGGGTGCCTCGGGTGCGCGCTCGGTGTCGCCCCCGCGCGCGCGGTAGTGCGGGCAGCGCACCCCGGCCCGGCCCGGCCCCGACGAGAACGCAAACGGGCAAAAGGTTTATTCAAATAGCATTGCGACGCCCGGCGAAAAACTAAAAAAGGGTGCAACACCGGGACTTCCCGGGAGGTCACCCATCCCAGTACTACTCCGGCCCAAGCGCGCTTAACTGCGGAGTTCTGATGGGATCCGGTGCACTAATGCTGGTATGATCGCACCCGTTATGAGCTTGTCGCAGTGTGTACTTAGCAAACCGCGACCCACGTGCGAATCCACCCCGGCCACCCACCCCCGTCGAGGTGCACACCCTCCCTCGCGAAGTGCGCCCCGTTCGCCAAGTGTGAGCCCTGCCCGGGTGCGCGCACCTTGCTAGGGCGTCGGGTGTGCACCCGGCCCGGCCTACGTGCGTGCACCTGGAGGGGGCGTCGTGTGCGTGCAGTGTCCCGTCTGCAACGCGGTGCCCACACACCACCTCGGGCGCAACGACCTGCGCTCACATGTGGGCCGAGTGCACCTTGGTGCATGTTCGGGGCGCCTCGGGTGCACGCTCGATCTTGCCCCGGTGCACCAAGGCGCTCGGTTTGCCCCGGGTGCGCACTTGGTGCAAGGTGGGCACCCAAAATAGGGATCAAGCACCAAAACACAAGTTTCGGGATGCAAAATGGGACCCAAGGACCACAAATGCGTTCCAAGACCCATGATGGGTCCACGAGAACAAAAATGTGTTCCGAGACTTAATAAACAAATATTGGGTTTTAGGAGAAGAAACATGCTCTGATGCCCAAAACGAGAATCGACCCCGAAAAGGCCACAGGCCAAAAGTGGGATGCGAGACAAAAAAAAATGGGACCCGAGGACCAAAATTGGGTTCCCAGGTCGAAGACAGGGCAACCGGACAAGAAACGACCTCTAAGGCTCGAAATGAGTCCCGACGACTAAAACTTGACAAGAAGCACCCATCAGGCACCCAACTCGACACCCATGGGATGCCGACCCACCCGGGCTTCCACCTAGCACACCTTGGCACCCACCCACCCTCGCACCCAACCTCGCACCCAACTTAGCACCTTTGAACCCACATTGGCACTCACCCTGACCCTGGCACCTTGGAACCCACATTGGCACTCACCTTGACCCTGGCACCCACCTTTGCACTCACCTTGGGACCCACCCTGGCTCCCACCTCGGCACCCACCCAGACACCCACCTTGGTTCCTTGGCACCCACCTTGGATCCTTGGCACCCACCCCGACACCCACCTTGGCACGCAACTTGGCTACTTGCCACCCACCTTGGCTCCTTGACGCCCACCCCGACAACCACCCCGTGACCTACCCTGGCTAGGGTTGGTGCACACCCACCCTGGTGCCCACCTTGGCACCCACCCTATGACCCACCTTGGCACGCACCTTAGTACCCACCCCGTTACCCACCCTAGGACCCACCCCGTGACCCACCTTGGCCAGGGTGGGTGCACCCACCCTGGTGCCCACCTTGGCACCCACCCATCCTAGCACCCAGCCTGTGACCGGGCTTGGAACCCAACCTTGCACCCGCACCCGTCTTGGCCAGTGTGGGTGCGCACCCATCCTGGCACCCACGTTGTGACACACCCTTTAACCCACGCACCCTAGCACCCACGTTGGCACCCACCTTGGAACCCAACCTAGCAACTTGGCACCCACCCCGTGACCCACCTTGGCATCCACCATAGCAGTCGCCGACTTGGCACCCACCTCGGCACCCACCTTGACACTTGTGGACCCACCTTGCCACTCACCCTAGCATCGACCCATCCTAGCACCCACCCTGGCACCTTTGCACCCTAGCACTCACCCATCCTAGCACCTAACCTGTGACCCACCTTGACACTCACCCTCGCACCCACCTTGGAACCCAACCTAGCACCCACCCACCCTGACACCAACCCTAGCACCTACCCACCCTTGCACCCACCCTGTGACCCATCTTGGCACCCACCCATCCTACCACTCAACCTATCACCCACCTTCTCACCCACCTTGGCATCCACCTTAGCACCCACCCACACTGGCACCTTGGCACCCACCTCGGGCAAGGTGGGTGCACACCCACCCTGGCACCCAATTTAGAACCCACCGAGCATGTTACCCACCTTGGCACCCACATTGCAGCCCACCCTAGTACCCACCCTATGACCCACATTGGCATCCACACCCTAGCACCCAGGCACCTCGACACCCGCCTTGACACCCACCCTAGCACTGAACCTGTGACCCACCTTGGAACTCACCCTAGAACCCACCCACCCTGTGAACCACCTTGGCATCCACCTTAGCACCCACCCACCTTGGCACCCACTCTAGCACTCACCCATCCTAACACCCAACTTGTTACCCACCTTGGCACCCGCCCTCGCGTCCACCTTGAAACCCACCCTAGCACCCACCCACGCAGGAGCCCACCTTGGCACCCAACCTAACACCCACGCATCCTGGCACCCAACTTGTGACCCACCTTGGAACCCACCCTAGTACCCACCTTTGAACCCACTATATCACCAACCCACCTTGGCACCCACCCTATGACCCTCTTTGGAATCCACCCTAGCACGCACCCACCCTGGCACCCACCATGGAGCGCACCCTAGCACCCACCCACCTCGGCACGCACCTCAACACCCACCTTGGTGTGCGCACTGCGCCAACCTCTCAAAGACCCTATGTGGTGCGCTCCAAAGTGTACACCTTTGGTGCGCTCCAAGGTGCGCACCTTTGGTGCACACCGAGGTGCACACCAAAGTGTGCACCGAGGTGAGCACCAAAGTGCACTCCAGGGTGCACACCAAGGCGTGCACCTTTGGTGCGGTCAATGCAAACGAATTCGGAAGTTGGGGTCGATGTCCTAATCGCTGCTGCAGACTACACGTATGAGAATCGGACAAATAGCTTTATATAGGGGAGGTGTTGCGTTTGATGGGTCGACTCCCCTGGTTGTGTGCACTGCACCAACTTCAAAGACCCTGTCTTGTTTAAGAAGTCAAAAGTTGGGGTGGATGTCCTAATCATTGCTGCAGTCTACGCATGTATGAGAATCAGACAAATAGCTTATATAGGGGAGGTGTTGCATTCGGTGGGTTGACTCCCCTGGTTGTGCGCACTGCGCCAACCTCAAAGACCCCGCATAGCAGAAGAAGTCGGAAGTCGGATTTTGGTGAGCACCAAGGCGTGCACCTTTGGTGCGGTCAACGCAGACGAATTCAGAAGTTGGGGTGGATGTCCTAATCGTTGTTGCAGGCTACACATGTATGAGAATCAGACAAATAGCTTATATAGGGGAGGTGTTGGGTTTGATGGGTCAACTCCCTTGGTTGTGCGCATTACGCCAACCTCAAAGACCTTGTTTTCGTTAAGAAGTCAAAAGTTGGGGTCAATGTCCTAATGGCTCCTGCAGGCTACACATGTATGAGAATCGGACAAATAGCTTATATAGGGGAGGTGTTGGGTTTGATGGGTCGACTCCCCTGGTTGTGCGCATTACGTCAACCTCAAAGACCTTGTTTTCGTTAAGAAGTCAAAAGTTGGGGTCGATGTCCTAATTGCTCCTGTAGACTACACATGTATGAGAATCAGACAAATAGCTTATATAGGGGAGGTGTTGGGTTTGATGGGTTGACTCCCCTAGTTGTTCGCATTACACCAACCTCAAAGACCTTGTTTTCGTTTAGAAGCCGAAAGTTGGGGTCGATGTCCTAATTGCTCCTGCAGGCTACGCATGTATGAGAATCAGACAAATAGCTTATATAGGGGAGGTGTTGGGTTTGATGGGTCGACTCCCCTGGTTGTGCGCATTGCGCCAACCTCAAAGACCCTGCATTGCGGATGAAGTCGAAAGTCAGAGTTTGGTGTGCTACAAGGTGTGGTCGAAGGTGCTCACCTAGGTGTGCACCTTTGGAGCACAGGAAAAGTGCCCTCCAAAAGTGCGCACCTTTGGAGTGCACAAAAGTGCCCTCCAAAAGTGCGCACCTTTGGAGCGCAGAAAAGTGCCCTCCAAAAAGTGCCCTCCAAAAGTGCGCACCTTTGGAGCGCAGAAAAGTGCCCTCCAAAAAGTGCCCTCCAAAAGTGCGCACCTTTGGAGCGCAGAAAAGTGCCCTCCAAAAAGTGCCCTCCAAAAGTGCGCACCTTTGGAGCGCAGAAAAGTGCCCTCCAAAAAGTGCCCTCCAAAAGTGCGCACCTTTGGAGCGCAGAAAAGTGCCCTCCAAAAAGTGCCCTCCAAAAGTGCGCACCTTTGGAGCGCAGAAAAGTGCCCTCCAAAAAGTGCCCTCCAAAAGTGCGCACCTTTGGAGCGCAGAAAAGTGCCCTCCAAAAAGTGCCCTCCAAAAGTGCGCACCTTTGGAGCGCAGAAAAGTGCCCTCCAAAAAGTGCCCTCCAAAAGTGCGCACCTTTGGAGCGCAGAAAAGTGCCCTCCAAAAAGTGCCCTCCAAAAGTGCGCACCTTTGGAGCGCAGAAAAGTGCCCTCCAAAAAGTGCCCTCCAAAAGTGCGCACCTTTGGAGCGCAGAAAAGTGCCCTCCAAAAGTGCGCACTTTTGGTGCGCACCAAGGCGCTGGTTCGGTCGTTGCAGGCGAGTTCGGAAGTTGGGGTCGATGTCCTGAGCGGAGGTGCAAACTACACAGGTGTCGGAATCGGACAAATAGCTTATATAGGGGAGGTGTATGCTTCGATGGGTCGACTCCCCAGGTTGAGCGCACCGCGCCAACCTCAAAGACCCTACGGTATGGATGAAGTCGGAAGTTGGGTCCGATGACCGATTCGATTAGTAGGTATGCTCATGAGGTCGGAATTTGGGTCCGATGACCTGCCATGTGCAGGAAGGCGAATGTTGACACTGTGCGTTGCAAGGTGCACACCAAGGCGCTGGTGCGGTCTTTTTAGTCGAGTTCGGAAGTTGGGGTCGATGTCCTGATCGGAGGTGCAAGCTACACAGGTGTGGGAATCGGACAAATAGCTTATATAGGGGAGGTGTATGCTTCGTTGGGTCGACTCCCCGGGTTGAGCGCACCGCGCCAACCTCAAAGACCCTACGGTATGGATGAAGTCGGAAGTTGGGTCCGATGACCGATTCGATATGTAGGCATACTCGCGAGGTCGGAATTTGGGTCCGATGACCTGCCACGTGCAGGAAGGCGAATGTTGGCACTGTGCGTTGCAAGGTGCGCACCAAGGCGCTGGTTCGGTCGTTGGAGGCGAGTTCGGAAGTTGGGGTCGATGTCTTGATCGGAGGTGCAAACTACACAGGTGTGGGAATCGGACAAATAGCTTATATAGGGGAGGTGTATGCTTCGTTGGGTCGACTCCCCGGGTTGAGCGCACCGCGCCAACCTCAAAGACCCTACGGTATGGATGAAGTCGGAAGTTGGGTCCGATGACCGATTCGATATGTAGGCATACTCGCGAGGTCGGAATTTGGGTCCGATGACCTGCCATGTGCAGGAAGGCGAATGTTGGGACTGTGCGTCGCAAGGTGCGCACCAAGGCGCTGGTGCCGTCGTTGCAGTCGAGTTCGGAAGTTGGGGTCGATGTCCTGGTCAGAGGTGCAAACTACACAGGTGTGGGAATCGGACAAATAGCTTATATAGGGGAGGTGTATGCTTCGATGGGTCGACTCCCTGGGTTGAGCGCACCGCGCCAACCTCAAAGACCCTACAGTATGGATGAAGTCGGAAGTTGGGTCCGATGACCGATTCGATACGTAGGCATATTGGCGAGGTCTGAATTTGTGTCCGATGACCTGCCATGCGCAGGAAGGCGGAATTTGGGTCCGATGACCGAGTTGATGGCGTGCCATGCGCAGAAAGGCGGAATTTGGGTCCGATGACCGAGTTGATGTTGATGGCCCGCCATGCACAGGAAGGCGGAATTTGGGTCCGATGACCGATTTGAAGGCGTGCCATACGCAAAAAGGCGGAGTTTGGGTCCGATGACCGAGTTGATATTGATGGCCCGCCATGCGCAGGAAGGCGGAATTTGGGTCCGATGACCTGACATACGCATGGAGTCCGACTCGGGGGCCGATGTTCGATTCGATGACTTGCATTGTGGGTAAAGTCGGAAGTTGTGGTCTTTGACCCGATTCGATGACCAGACTTCGGCTGCTTGAGAATCGGACAAATAACTTATATAGGGGAGGTAGTGTTCTCGAGCATCCTCCCCCCGTGCCCGTTTATGTCGATTGATGCTGGTGCTCGACTGGTTGGAGCGCTCGGATGCAAAAATCTTGCACCAGGATTTATCGATTGTGATGGACACGGCAAGTCTCCTGATTGCTATGCAGGAGCTCATCGTGAATCTCTATGCGGCCTTGGTATGGACTCGACCTGCGGAATGGTTCGGCAATGGTAGTCGCTCCAACACGTCCTTGCAATGGCCACAGAGGTGATTCGACTAGAGCTCCAGTCTAGCTTTTGGGTTGCTTGGCGGACTGGTATAGCCGCGATCGAGTTCCGGCCATGAACGTTTTAGATAGCTCTTGGGCTTTCTGGGACGGAAGTCGGAAGTTTGGGCTGTTGTCCGATTTGATGACCATTCTTCGGATGTGTGAGAATCGGACAAATAACTTATATAGGGGACTGTGTTGTCTCACGCAGCCCCCTCCGTGCCCCTCTATCTCGACCGATGTTGGTGCTTGAAAGGGTTGGGATCGCTCGGATTTATAAACGTGCACCACCATTTGTCGAGTGTGAGGGACGCGGCAGGTCTCCTAAATGCTATGCGGGCGCTCTCTGAGAATCTCTATCCGGCCTCGACACAGACTAGTCTTGCTGAATGGTTTGGCACTGGTAGTCGATCCAACACGTCGTTGTTGTGGCCGCCTAGGCGATTCGATTCGAGCCCCCGTCTAGCTTTTGGGTTGCTTGGCGGATTTTGCCCTATCCGCAAGTGAGCTCGGTCCCTAAACGTTCGAGAAACCCGATTGCTATGCGCCGACTCTCTTTCTTGCGAGCCTCCATCTAGCTTTTGGGTCTCTACGGAACGGAAGTCGGAATCTGGGACCGTTGTTTGATTCGACGAGGCAGACTACGGTTGTGCGAGAATCGGACAAATAACTTATATAGGGGAGGTGTTGACTGGAGCATTCTCCCCCATGCCCCTCTAACTCGACCAATGCTGGCGCTCGAACGGTGGTAGCGCTCGGATTTTCATTGAGCGCCAGCATTGGTCGATTTAGAGGGGCATGCGAGATTCCCGAATGCTATGCGAGGGCTCTAACGGAAATGTCTATTGGTTTCGGTATGGATGCAATTGCGAGTGGTTCGGCAAAGGTAGTCGTTCCGATGCGTCCATGTCGTGGCCAAATCGATAATTCGATTTGAGCCCTCGTATAGCATTTGGGTCTCTCGATGTGATTCCGCATTCCAGTCCCTTTGGGCACTGCTTGAGCCGCATCCCAGGGGGTTCCCTTCCCAATAATCTGCCTCGCAACCCGATTGCTATGCGGTGAGGCTCCTCGGCCGCCTCGGAACTATCTGTGTATCAGACGCATCGCGGGATAAGGGGTTGGCAACGGTAGTCGCCCCAAGCGCGTCCGATGCTTGGACCATTCCGAGGCGGCCCTGAAGCCTCTTCCGTCTAGCCGTTGGGTCCTTCTCGCCGCATCCCTCGCCTCGCACCCCGATTGCTATGCGGTGAGGCTCCTCGGCCGCCTCGGAACTATCTGTGTATCGGACGCGTCGCGGGATAAGGGGTTGTCACTGGTAGTCGCCCCAAGCGCGTCCGATGCTTGGACCATTCCGAGGCGGCCCTGAAGCCTCTTCCGTCTAGCCGTTGGGTCCTTCTCGCCGCATCCCTCGCCTCGCACCCCGATTGCTATGCGGTGAGGCTCCTCGGCCGCCTCGGAACTATCTGTGTATCGGACGCGTCGCGGGATAAGGGGTTGTCATTGGTAGTCGCCCCAAGCGCGTCCGATGCTTGGACCATTCCGAGGCGGCCCTGAAGCCTCTTCCGTCTAGCCGTTGGGTCCTTCTCGCCGCATCCCTCGCCTCGCACCCCGATTGCTATGCGGTGAGGCTCCTCGGCCGCCTCGGAACTATCTGTGTATCGGACGCGTCGCGGGATAAGGGGTTGTCACTGGTAGTCGCCCCAAGCGCGTCCGATGCTTGGACCATTCCGAGGCGGCCCTGAAGCCTCTTCCGTCTAGCCGTTGGGTCCTTCTCGCCGCATCCCTCGCCTCGCACCCCGATTGCTATGCGGTGAGGCTCCTCGGCCGCCTCGGAACTATCTGTGTATCGGACGCGTCGCGGGATAAGGGGTTGTCACTGGTAGTCGCCCCAAGCGCGTTCGATGCTTGGACCATTCCGAGGCGGCCCTGAAGCCTCTTCCGTCTAGCCGTTGGGTCCTTCTCGCCGCATCCCTCGCCTCGCACCCCGATTGCTATGCGGTGAGGCTCCTCGGCCGCCTTGGAACTATCTGTGTATCGGACGCGTCGCGGGATAAGGGGTTGTCACTGGTAGTCGCCCCAAGCGCGTCCGATGCTTGGACCATTCCGAGGCGGACCCGAAGCCTCTTCCGTCTAGCCGTTGGGTCCTTCTCGCCGCATCCTTCGCCTCGCACCCCGATTGCTATGCGGTGAGGCTCCTCGGCCGCCTCGGAACTATCTGTGTATCGGACGCGTCGCGGGATAAGGGGTTGTCACTGGTAGTCGCCCCAAGCGCGTCCGATGCTTGGACCATTCCGAGGCGGACCCGAAGCCTCTTCCGTCTAGCCGTTGGGTCCTTCTCGCCGCATCCCTCGCCTCGCACCCCGATTGCTATGCGGTGAGGCTCCTCGGCCGCCTTGGAACTATCTGTGTATCGGACGCGTCGCGGGATAAGGGGTTGTCACTGGTAGTCGCCCCAAGCGCGTCCGATGCTTGGACCATTCCGAGGCGGACCCGAAGCCTCTTCCGTCTAGCCGTTGGGTCCTTCTCGCCGCATCCCTCGCCTCGCACCCCGATTGCTATGCGGTGAGGCTCCTCGGCCGCCTTGGAACTATCTGTGTATCGGACGCGTCGCGGGATAAGGGGTTGTCACTGGTAGTCGCCCCAAGCGCGTCCGATGCTTGGACCATTCCGAGGCGGACCCGAAGCCTCTTCCGTCTAGCCGTTGGGTCCTTCTCGCCGCATCCCTCGCCTCGCACCCCGATTGCTATGCGGTGAGGCTCCTCGGCCGCCTTGGAACTATCTGTGTATCGGACGCGTCGCGGGATAAGGGGTTGTCACTGGTAGTCGCCCCAAGCGCGTCCGATGCTTGGACCATTCCGAGGCGGCCCCGAAGCCTCTTCCGTCTAGCCGTTGGGTCCTTCTCGCCGCATCCCTCGCCTCGCACCCCGATTGCTATGCGGTGAGGCTCCTCGGCCGCCTTGGAACTATCTGTGTATCGGACGCGTCGCGGGATAAGGGGTTGTCACTGGTAGTCGCCCCAAGCGCGTCCGATGCTTGGACCATTCCGAGGCGGCCCCGAAGCCTCTTCCGTGTAGCCGTTGGGTCCTTCTCGCCGCATCCCTCGCCTCGCACCCCGATTGCTATGCGGTGAGGCTCCTCGGCCGCCTTGGAACTATCTGTGTATCGGACGCGTCGCGGGATAAGGGGTTGTCACTGGTAGTCGCCCCAAGCGCGTCCGATGCTTGGACCATTCCGAGGCGGACCTGAAGCCTCTTCCCTCTAGCCGTTGGGGCTTTCTCGCCGCATCCCTCGCCTCGCACCCTGATTGCTATGCTGTGAGGCTCCTCGGCCGCCTTGGAACTATCTGTGTATCGGACGCATCGCGGGATAAGGGGTTGGCAGTGGTAGTCGCCCCAAGCGCATCCGATGCTTGGACCATTCCGAGGCGGCCCTGCAGCCTCTTCCGTCTAGCCGTTGGGGCCATCTCGCCGCATCCCCCACCTCGCACCACGATTGCTATGCGGTGAGGCTCCTTGGCCGCCTCGGAACTATCTGTGTATCGGACGCATCGCGGGATAAGGGGTTGTCACTGGTAGTCGCCCCAAGCGCGTCCGATGCTTGGACTATTCCGAGGCGGCCCTGCAGCCTCTTCCGTCTAGCCGTTGGGGCCATCTCGCTGCATCCCCCACCTCCTCGGCCGCCTCGGAACTATCTGTGTATCGGACGCATCGCGGGATAAGGGGTTGGCAGTGGTAGTCGCCCCAAGCGCGTCCGATGCTTGGACTATTCCGAGGCAGCCCTGCAGCCTCTTCCGTCTAGCCTTTGGGGCCATCTCGCCGCATCCCTCGCCTCGCACCCCGATTGCTATGCGGTGAGGCTCCTCGGCCGCCTGGGAACTATCTTCGTATCGGACGCATCGCGGGATAAGGGGTTGTCACTGGTAGTCGCCCCAAGCGCGTCCGATGCTTGGACTATTCCGAGGCGGCCCTGTGGCCTCTTCCGTCTAGCCGTTGGGGCCATCTCGCCGCATCCCCCACCTCGCACCCCGATTGCTATGCGGTGAGGCTCTTCGGCCGCCTTGGAACTATCTTCGTATCGGACGCATCGCGGGATAAGGGGTTGTCACTGGTAGTGGCCCCAAGCGCGTCCGATGCTTGGACTATTCCGAGGCGGCCCTGCAGCCTCTTCCGTCTAGCCGTTGGGGCCATCTCGCCGCATCCCCCACCTCGCACCCCGATTGCTATGCGGTGAGGCTCCTCGGCCGCCTTGGAACTATCTTCGTATCGGACGCATCGCGGGATAAGGGGTTGTCACTGGTAGTCGCCCCAAGCGCGTCCGATGCTTGGACTATTCCGACGCGGCCCTGTGGCCTCTTCCGTCTAGCCGTTGGGGCCATCTCGCCGCATCCCCCACCTCGCACCCCGATTGCTATGCGGTGAGGCTCCTCGGCCGCCTTGGAACCATCTTCGTATCGGACGCATCGCGGGATAGGGGGCTGTCACTGGTAGTCGCCCCAAGCGTGTCCGATGCTTGGACCATTCCTAGGCGGCCCTGAAGCCTCTTCCGTCTAGCCGTTGGGGCCTTCCCGCCCCATCCCTCGCCTCGCACCCCCGATTGCTATGCGGTGAGGCTCCTCGGCCGCCTTGGAACCATCTGTGTATCGGACGCATCGCGGGATAAGGGGTTGGCACTGGCAGTCGCCCCAAGCGCGTCCGATGCTTGGACCATTCCGAGGTGGCCCTGAAGCCTCTTCCGTCTAGCCGTTGGGGCCTTCCCGCCCCATCCCTCGCCTCGCACCCCGATTGATATGCGGTGAGGCTCCTCGGCCGCCTTGGAACTATCTGTGTATCGGACGCATCGCGGGATAAGGGGTTGGCACTGGTAGTCGTCCCAATCGCATCCGATGCTTGGACCATTCCGAGGCGGCCCTGCAGCCTCTTCCGTTTAGCCGTCGGGGCCTTCCCGCCGCATCCCTCGCCTCGCATCCCGATTCCTATGCGGTGAGTCTTCTCGGCCGCCGCGGAACTATACCTGTTATTGCTACTGCATCCTTCGGCTGGTAACCTCCTCTGCCGCCTTGGAACGTTCTCTTTGTCGGACGCGTCGCGGGATAAGGGGTTGGCACTGGTAGTCGCCCCAAGCGCGCCCGATGCATAGACCGCTCCGAGTCGACCTTGCTTTCAGCCTCTCACATGCATAGACCTCTCTGAGTCGACCCTGCAGCCTCTCACGTTTAGCCTTTGGAATCTCGCCTCACAACATGATTGCTATCCTTGATGCATCCCTTGCCTCGAGCCCTGATTGCTTTCTTGGCTGCATCCCTCCTCTCCTCACAGCCCGGTTGTCATCACTGCTTCATCCGTCGCTTCATGCATTCTGGCTGCTGGGCCCTTCCCACCGCACACCTCGATTGCTATCTCTTCTGCATCACACACCCCGATTGCTATCTCTGCTACATCCCTCGGCTCTCACTTCTGCATCCTTCGCCTCACACCTCGATTGCTATCAATGCTGCATCCGTAACCTCACACCCCGATTGCTATGCGGGGAGGCTCCTTGGCCGCCTTGGAAATTTCTGTGTGTCGGACGCACCGCGGGATAAGGGGTTGGCACTGGTAGTCGCCCCAAGTGCGCCCGATTCTTAGACCGCTTCGAGGTGACCTCGTAGCCTCTTTCGTCCAGGCTTCCTGCCTTCAACGCCCTTTTTACACCTCGATTGCTATGCGCGGGCTCGTTGGCGTCTATCACCTCTCTGCGAAGAGTGGCACGATGATTGTTGGGGTAAATCGTAGCAGTCCGATCTCTGGCCTTGGGCCATTGTGAGGGCTGATCGATTTCCTGTGCGCATCTCGTGTTCGCCCAGTAACAGACTCGACGACTTGTAATCGGTCTTGTTCCCGATTGTTCCTGGAGGTAGTCTTCGGAACTCTTGGATTTGACCTGTCACTCGAACTGTCCTCTTCCGAGGATGCTTGTGTGTGTGTGCTTGTGCCATTTCCTTGGCGGTATTAACGAGATATTAAAGAGCGGAGTGAGCGCCTCGCCCAGCTATGTTTGGGGCTCTCACTCCCTTACCCGGTGTGCGACCGCTTTGCACGTAGGTTGCGGAGCATCGCGACTCTTTCGATGTTTGGCGGTTGTCTTCCGGTGATGCGTTGGTCCCGAAGTGCACGTTACTAGCATTTCTGCCATTGTTCTCGATCTTTGGCACGTTCCTTCGTTGCAATTGGATATATATCTCCGTTTATACGCGCAGGCTTCTCCCGCCTATTCAGCGCTGTCCCACTCTCAGCACTCTCGTGGTCTCCTTGGCTTCTCTCTCCCGTGAGCGAGCTCTCTTCTCGAGTCTTTTCCATGTCCCATGGAGGTTGCCTTGCGAAATTCGGGCACACAAACGTGACCGGATAAGAGCGGAATTGCCTATGAGGAGAAGCTCACCTTAGGGAGCAGCAATGCCGAGTGTTTCGACAGAGGGTAGAGGGGGCGTTGTTTGGGCGGTTGCACAAAAGAGTGCTACGTTTGCACTGAAGGTTGCTTCT
>NW_026729496.1:25000-40000 GCF_030272615.1 Cryptomeria japonica | reverse complement strand
TTAATTGCCCGGGTGCGCACCTTTGCCAGGGTGGGCACCTTACCTGGGCTGCGCACCAGGGCGGGCTCAAGATGGCACGCGCGTTCCGTTTTTTTCACTATCTTTCAAAACGGAAATTTTAAAATCTCCTTTTTTTTTTGCCTTTTCTGGAAATTAGTGAAGGCAGCGCATCAAAGGTGCGCACCTCGCTGCCCACCTTGGTGTGCTCTGAGGTGCGCACCCGGGAGCGCTACGAAGTGTGCTCCAAGGTGCGGCGTGCACGTTGTCGGAGCCCGGTTTGCCCCGGGTGCGCACCTCGCCTGCACCTTGGCCGGGGTGGGCACCTTGGCTGGGTTTGCCCAGGGTGCGCTCCGAAGCGGGGTTACTGGAGCGCCCCCTCTTTTTTTGTCAGAGCGTTTGGTGGGGTTTCTCGCATTGGCTCTTCCCAGGCCCGGTTGTTGGGTGCGCTCCCACCCTGGCGCGCGCGAAGTTGGAAGTTGGATTAATTGCCCGGGCGCGCACCTTCGCCAGGGTGGGCACCTTGGTGCGCACACCTTGGCTGGGCTGCGCACCAGGGCGGGCTCAAGATGGCACCAGCATTCCCTTTTTCTCACTATCTTTCAAAACGGAAATTTTAAAATCTCGTTTTTTTTTTGCCTTTTATGGAAATTAGTGAAGGCATCGCATCAAAGGTGCGCACCTCGCTGCCCACCTTGGTGTGCTCCGAGGTGCCCACCACGGTGCGCAACGCCGGTGCGAACCCGGGAGCGCCCCGATGTGTGCTCCAAGGTGCGGCGTGCACGAAGTCGGACCCCGGTTTGCCCCGGGTGCGCACCTCGCGTGCACCTTGGTGCGCACACCTTGGCTGGGTTGCGCGGCCTGGTGGGCACCATGGTGCGCACCAAGGAGCGCTCCGAAGTGTGCTCCAAGGTGCGGCGTGCACGAAGTCGGAGCCCGGTTTGCCCCGGGTACGCACCTCGCGTGCACCTTCGCCGGGGTGGGCACCTCGGCTGGGTTGCGCGCCCTGGTGCGCACCAAGGAGCGCTCCGAAGTGTGCTCCAAGGTGCGGCGTGCACGAAGTCGGAGCCCGGTTTGCCCCGGGTGCGCACCTTCGCCGCGGTGCGCACCATGGCGTGCACGAAGTCGGAGCCCGGTTTGCCCCGGGTGCGCACCTCGCGTGCACCTTCGGCGGGGTTGCGCGCCCTGGTGGGCACCATGGTGCGCACCAAGGAGCGCTCCGAAGTGTGCTCCAAGGTGCGGCGTGCACGAAGTCGGAGCCCGGTTTGCCCCGGGTGCGCACCTCGCGTGCACCTTCGGCGGGGTTGCGCGCCCTGGTGGGCACCATGGTGCGCACCAAGGAGCGCTCCGAAGTGTGCTCCAAGGTGCGGCGTGCACGAAGTCGGAGCCCGGTTTGCCCCGGGTGCGCACCTCGCGTGCACCTTCGCCGCGGTGGGCACCATGGCGTGCACGAAGTCGGAGCCCGGTTTGCCCCGGGTGCGCACCTCGCGTGCACCTTCGCCGGGGTGGGCACCTCGGCTGGGTTGCGCGCCCTGGTGCGCACCAAGGAGCGCTCCGAAGTGTGCTCCAAGGTGCGGCGTGCACGAAGTCGGAGCCCGGTTTGCCCCGGGTGCGCACCTCGCGTGCACCTTCGCCAGGGTGGGCACCTCGGTGCGCACACCTTCTCAATGTTTTCTTGCCTTTTCTGGAAATTGGTGAAGGCAGCGCATCAAAGGTGCGCACCTCGGTGTGCTCCGAGGTGCGAACCCGAGAGCGCTCCGAGGTGCCCACGAAGTCGAAAGTCGGGTTAATTGCATTGTTTTCCCCGGGTGCGCTCCGAGGTGCGCAACATCGGCGCGCACCAAGGAGGGCTCCGAAGTGTGCTCCAAGGTGCGCACGATGGCGTGCACCTCTGGTGCGCACGATTCGGAGCTCGGTTTGACCGGGGTGCGCACACCTTGGCTGGGTTGCGCACCTTTTGTGCGCTCCAAGGTGCGCACGAAGTCGGAGCTCGGTTTGCCCCGGGTGCGCACCTTCGCCAGGGTGCGCACCTTGATGCGCACGCCTTGGCTGGGCTGCGCACCTTGGTGGGCGCCATGGTGCGCACCTTTCGTGCGCTCCAAGGTGCGCACGAAGTCGGAGCTCGGTTTGCCCCGGGTGCGCACCTTGGTGGGCGCCATGGTGCACTCCGAGGTGCCCAAGATTGGTGCGCACCAAGGAGCGCTCCGAAGTGCGCTCCAAGGTGCGCGCGAAGTCGAAAGTTGGGTTAATTGTCCGGTTTGCCTCGGGTGCGCACCTTGCGTGCACCTTCGCCAGGGTGGGCGCCTTGGTGCGCACACCTTGGCTGGGCTGCGCACACCTTGGCACCCGCGTTTCCTTCATTTTAAATTTTTTTTTTTTACAATCTCTCAAGTGGGAAATTCTATAATCTCAACTTTTTTTGCCTTTTCAGGAAACTTTTGAATGGAGCGCATCATTGGTGCGCTCCGAAGTGTGCTCCAAAGCTCTCTCCAGCTGCGTGCACCTGCCCCGGCCGCGCACCCGGCCCCGCCCAGCTTCGCTCACCTGTCCCGGGCGTCTGGTGCGGAACCTTAGAGTAAGAAACATCACCGTGCACCTTGGCCAACGTGCGCGACTCGACCGAGCGCGCACTGGCCGAGGTGCACACCGATTTCACCTGGGTGCGCGCGCAGCACCTCGGGCGCACCGGGGTGCGCGCACAACGCCCGGGTTGCACCGTGGCCTGTGTGCTCGGGGTGCCTCGGGTGCGCGCTCGGTGTCGCCCCCGCGCGCGCGGTAGTGCGGGCAGCGCACCCCGGCCCGGCCCGGCCCCGACGAGAACGCAAACGGGCAAAAGGTTTATTCAAATAGCATTGCGACGCCCGGCGAAAAACTAAAAAAGGGTGCAACACCGGGACTTCCCGGGAGGTCACCCATCCCAGTACTACTCCGGCCCAAGCGCGCTTAACTGTGGAGTTCTGATGGGATCCGGTGCACTAATGCTGGTATGATCGCACCCGTTATGAGCTTGTCGCAGTGTGTACTTAGCAAACCGCGACCCACGTGCGAATCCACCCCGGCCACCCACCCCCGTCGAGGTGCACACCCTCCCTCGCGAAGTGCGCCCCGTTCGCCAAGTGTGAGCCCTGCCCGGGTGCGCGCACCTTGCTAGGGCGTCGGGTGTGCACCCGGCCCGGCCTACGTGCGTGCACCTGGAGGGGGCGTCGTGTGCGTGCAGTGTCCCGTCTGCAACGCGGTGCCCACACACCACCTCGGGCGCAACGACCTGCGCTCACATGTGGGCCGAGTGCACCTTGGTGCATGTTCGGGGCGCCTCGGGTGCACGCTCGATCTTGCCCCGGTGCACCAAGGCGCTCGGTTTGCCCCGGGTGCGCACTTGGTGCAAGGTGGGCACCCAAAATAGGGATCAAGCACCAAAACACAAGTTTCGGGATGCAAAATGGGACCCAAGGACCACAAATGCGTTCCAAGACCCATGATGGGTCCACGAGAACAAAAATGTGTTCCGAGACTTAATAAACAAATATTGGGTTTTAGGAGAAGAAACATGCTCTGATGCCCAAAACGAGAATCGACCCCGAAAAGGCCACAGGCCAAAAGTGGGATGCGAGACAAAAAAAAATGGGACCCGAGGACCAAAATTGGGTTCCCAGGTCGAAGACAGGGCAACCGGACAAGAAACGACCTCTAAGGCTCGAAATGAGTCCCGACGACTAAAACTTGACAAGAAGCACCCATCAGGCACCCAACTCGACACCCATGGGATGCCGACCCACCCGGGCTTCCACCTAGCACACCTTGGCACCCACCCACCCTCGCACCCAACCTCGCACCCAACTTAGCACCTTTGAACCCACATTGGCACTCACCCTGACCCTGGCACCTTGGAACCCACATTGGCACTCACCTTGACCCTGGCACCCACCTTTGCACTCACCTTGGGACCCACCCTGGCTCCCACCTCGGCACCCACCCAGACACCCACCTTGGTTCCTTGGCACCCACCTTGGATCCTTGGCACCCACCCCGACACCCACCTTGGCACGCAACTTGGCTACTTGCCACCCACCTTGGCTCCTTGACGCCCACCCCGACAACCACCCCGTGACCTACCCTGGCTAGGGTTGGTGCACACCCACCCTGGTGCCCACCTTGGCACCCACCCTATGACCCACCTTGGCACGCACCTTAGTACCCACCCCGTTACCCACCCTAGGACCCACCCCGTGACCCACCTTGGCCAGGGTGGGTGCACCCACCCTGGTGCCCACCTTGGCACCCACCCATCCTAGCACCCAGCCTGTGACCGGGCTTGGAACCCAACCTTGCACCCGCACCCGTCTTGGCCAGTGTGGGTGCGCACCCATCCTGGCACCCACGTTGTGACACACCCTTTAACCCACGCACCCTAGCACCCACGTTGGCACCCACCTTGGAACCCAACCTAGCAACTTGGCACCCACCCCGTGACCCACCTTGGCATCCACCATAGCAGTCGCCGACTTGGCACCCACCTCGGCACCCACCTTGACACTTGTGGACCCACCTTGCCACTCACCCTAGCATCGACCCATCCTAGCACCCACCCTGGCACCTTTGCACCCTAGCACTCACCCATCCTAGCACCTAACCTGTGACCCACCTTGACACTCACCCTCGCACCCACCTTGGAACCCAACCTAGCACCCACCCACCCTGACACCAACCCTAGCACCTACCCACCCTTGCACCCACCCTGTGACCCATCTTGGCACCCACCCATCCTACCACTCAACCTATCACCCACCTTCTCACCCACCTTGGCATCCACCTTAGCACCCACCCACACTGGCACCTTGGCACCCACCTCGGGCAAGGTGGGTGCACACCCACCCTGGCACCCAATTTAGAACCCACCGAGCATGTTACCCACCTTGGCACCCACATTGCAGCCCACCCTAGTACCCACCCTATGACCCACATTGGCATCCACACCCTAGCACCCAGGCACCTCGACACCCGCCTTGACACCCACCCTAGCACTGAACCTGTGACCCACCTTGGAACTCACCCTAGAACCCACCCACCCTGTGAACCACCTTGGCATCCACCTTAGCACCCACCCACCTTGGCACCCACTCTAGCACTCACCCATCCTAACACCCAACTTGTTACCCACCTTGGCACCCGCCCTCGCGTCCACCTTGAAACCCACCCTAGCACCCACCCACGCAGGAGCCCACCTTGGCACCCAACCTAACACCCACGCATCCTGGCACCCAACTTGTGACCCACCTTGGAACCCACCCTAGTACCCACCTTTGAACCCACTATATCACCAACCCACCTTGGCACCCACCCTATGACCCTCTTTGGAATCCACCCTAGCACGCACCCACCCTGGCACCCACCATGGAGCGCACCCTAGCACCCACCCACCTCGGCACGCACCTCAACACCCACCTTGGTGTGCGCACTGCGCCAACCTCTCAAAGACCCTATGTGGTGCGCTCCAAAGTGTACACCTTTGGTGCGCTCCAAGGTGCGCACCTTTGGTGCACACCGAGGTGCACACCAAAGTGTGCACCGAGGTGAGCACCAAAGTGCACTCCAGGGTGCACACCAAGGCGTGCACCTTTGGTGCGGTCAATGCAAACGAATTCGGAAGTTGGGGTCGATGTCCTAATCGCTGCTGCAGACTACACGTATGAGAATCGGACAAATAGCTTTATATAGGGGAGGTGTTGCGTTTGATGGGTCGACTCCCCTGGTTGTGTGCACTGCACCAACTTCAAAGACCCTGTCTTGTTTAAGAAGTCAAAAGTTGGGGTGGATGTCCTAATCATTGCTGCAGTCTACGCATGTATGAGAATCAGACAAATAGCTTATATAGGGGAGGTGTTGCATTCGGTGGGTTGACTCCCCTGGTTGTGCGCACTGCGCCAACCTCAAAGACCCCGCATAGCAGAAGAAGTCGGAAGTCGGATTTTGGTGAGCACCAAGGCGTGCACCTTTGGTGCGGTCAACGCAGACGAATTCAGAAGTTGGGGTGGATGTCCTAATCGTTGTTGCAGGCTACACATGTATGAGAATCAGACAAATAGCTTATATAGGGGAGGTGTTGGGTTTGATGGGTCAACTCCCTTGGTTGTGCGCATTACGCCAACCTCAAAGACCTTGTTTTCGTTAAGAAGTCAAAAGTTGGGGTCAATGTCCTAATGGCTCCTGCAGGCTACACATGTATGAGAATCGGACAAATAGCTTATATAGGGGAGGTGTTGGGTTTGATGGGTCGACTCCCCTGGTTGTGCGCATTACGTCAACCTCAAAGACCTTGTTTTCGTTAAGAAGTCAAAAGTTGGGGTCGATGTCCTAATTGCTCCTGTAGACTACACATGTATGAGAATCAGACAAATAGCTTATATAGGGGAGGTGTTGGGTTTGATGGGTTGACTCCCCTAGTTGTTCGCATTACACCAACCTCAAAGACCTTGTTTTCGTTTAGAAGCCGAAAGTTGGGGTCGATGTCCTAATTGCTCCTGCAGGCTACGCATGTATGAGAATCAGACAAATAGCTTATATAGGGGAGGTGTTGGGTTTGATGGGTCGACTCCCCTGGTTGTGCGCATTGCGCCAACCTCAAAGACCCTGCATTGCGGATGAAGTCGAAAGTCAGAGTTTGGTGTGCTACAAGGTGTGGTCGAAGGTGCTCACCTAGGTGTGCACCTTTGGAGCACAGGAAAAGTGCCCTCCAAAAGTGCGCACCTTTGGAGTGCACAAAAGTGCCCTCCAAAAGTGCGCACCTTTGGAGCGCAGAAAAGTGCCCTCCAAAAAGTGCCCTCCAAAAGTGCGCACCTTTGGAGCGCAGAAAAGTGCCCTCCAAAAAGTGCCCTCCAAAAGTGCGCACCTTTGGAGCGCAGAAAAGTGCCCTCCAAAAAGTGCCCTCCAAAAGTGCGCACCTTTGGAGCGCAGAAAAGTGCCCTCCAAAAAGTGCCCTCCAAAAGTGCGCACCTTTGGAGCGCAGAAAAGTGCCCTCCAAAAAGTGCCCTCCAAAAGTGCGCACCTTTGGAGCGCAGAAAAGTGCCCTCCAAAAAGTGCCCTCCAAAAGTGCGCACCTTTGGAGCGCAGAAAAGTGCCCTCCAAAAAGTGCCCTCCAAAAGTGCGCACCTTTGGAGCGCAGAAAAGTGCCCTCCAAAAAGTGCCCTCCAAAAGTGCGCACCTTTGGAGCGCAGAAAAGTGCCCTCCAAAAAGTGCCCTCCAAAAGTGCGCACCTTTGGAGCGCAGAAAAGTGCCCTCCAAAAAGTGCCCTCCAAAAGTGCGCACCTTTGGAGCGCAGAAAAGTGCCCTCCAAAAGTGCGCACTTTTGGTGCGCACCAAGGCGCTGGTTCGGTCGTTGCAGGCGAGTTCGGAAGTTGGGGTCGATGTCCTGAGCGGAGGTGCAAACTACACAGGTGTCGGAATCGGACAAATAGCTTATATAGGGGAGGTGTATGCTTCGATGGGTCGACTCCCCAGGTTGAGCGCACCGCGCCAACCTCAAAGACCCTACGGTATGGATGAAGTCGGAAGTTGGGTCCGATGACCGATTCGATTAGTAGGTATGCTCATGAGGTCGGAATTTGGGTCCGATGACCTGCCATGTGCAGGAAGGCGAATGTTGACACTGTGCGTTGCAAGGTGCACACCAAGGCGCTGGTGCGGTCTTTTTAGTCGAGTTCGGAAGTTGGGGTCGATGTCCTGATCGGAGGTGCAAGCTACACAGGTGTGGGAATCGGACAAATAGCTTATATAGGGGAGGTGTATGCTTCGTTGGGTCGACTCCCCGGGTTGAGCGCACCGCGCCAACCTCAAAGACCCTACGGTATGGATGAAGTCGAAAGTTGGGTCCGATGACCGATTCGATATGTAGGCATACTCGCGAGGTCGGAATTTGGGTCCGATGACCTGCCACGTGCAGGAAGGCGAATGTTGGCACTGTGCGTTGCAAGGTGCGCACCAAGGCGCTGGTTCGGTCGTTGGAGGCGAGTTCGGAAGTTGGGGTCGATGTCTTGATCGGAGGTGCAAACTACACAGGTGTGGGAATCGGACAAATAGCTTATATAGGGGAGGTGTATGCTTCGTTGGGTCGACTCCCCGGGTTGAGCGCACCGCGCCAACCTCAAAGACCCTACGGTATGGATGAAGTCGGAAGTTGGGTCCGATGACCGATTCGATATGTAGGCATACTCGCGAGGTCGGAATTTGGGTCCGATGACCTGCCATGTGCAGGAAGGCGAATGTTGGGACTGTGCGTCGCAAGGTGCGCACCAAGGCGCTGGTGCCGTCGTTGCAGTCGAGTTCGGAAGTTGGGGTCGATGTCCTGGTCAGAGGTGCAAACTACACAGGTGTGGGAATCGGACAAATAGCTTATATAGGGGAGGTGTATGCTTTGATGGGTCGACTCCCTGGGTTGAGCGCACCGCGCCAACCTCAAAGACCCTACAGTATGGATGAAGTCGGAAGTTGGGTCCGATGACCGATTCGATACGTAGGCATATTGGCGAGGTCTGAATTTGTGTCCGATGACCTGCCATGCGCAGGAAGGCGGAATTTGGGTCCGATGACCGAGTTGATGGCGTGCCATGCGCAGAAAGGCGGAATTTGGGTCCGATGACCGAGTTGATGTTGATGGCCCGCCATGCACAGGAAGGCGGAATTTGGGTCCGATGACCGATTTGAAGGCGTGCCATACGCAAAAAGGCGGAGTTTGGGTCCGATGACCGAGTTGATATTGATGGCCCGCCATGCGCAGGAAGGCGGAATTTGGGTCCGATGACCTGACATACGCATGGAGTCCGACTCGGGGGCCGATGTTCGATTCGATGACTTGCATTGTGGGTAAAGTCGGAAGTTGTGGTCTTTGACCCGATTCGATGACCAGACTTCGGCTGCTTGAGAATCGGACAAATAACTTATATAGGGGAGGTAGTGTTCTCGAGCATCCTCCCCCCGTGCCCGTTTATGTCGATTGATGCTGGTGCTCGACTGGTTGGAGCGCTCGGATGCAAAAATCTTGCACCAGGATTTATCGATTGTGATGGACACGGCAAGTCTCCTGATTGCTATGCAGGAGCTCATCGTGAATCTCTATGCGGCCTTGGTATGGACTCGACCTGCGGAATGGTTCGGCAATGGTAGTCGCTCCAACACGTCCTTGCAATGGCCACAGAGGTGATTCGACTAGAGCTCCAGTCTAGCTTTTGGGTTGCTTGGCGGACTGGTATAGCCGCGATCGAGTTCCGGCCATGAACGTTTTAGATAGCTCTTGGGCTTTCTGGGACGGAAGTCGGAAGTTTGGGCTGTTGTCCGATTTGATGACCATTCTTCGGATGTGTGAGAATCGGACAAATAACTTATATAGGGGACTGTGTTGTCTCACGCAGCCCCCTCCGTGCCCCTCTATCTCGACCGATGTTGGTGCTTGAAAGGGTTGGGATCGCTCGGATTTATAAACGTGCACCACCATTTGTCGAGTGTGAGGGACGCGGCAGGTCTCCTAAATGCTATGCGGGCGCTCTCTGAGAATCTCTATCCGGCCTCGACACAGACTAGTCTTGCTGAATGGTTTGGCACTGGTAGTCGATCCAACACGTCGTTGTTGTGGCCGCCTAGGCGATTCGATTCGAGCCCCCGTCTAGCTTTTGGGTTGCTTGGCGGATTTTGCCCTATCCGCAAGTGAGCTCGGTCCCTAAACGTTCGAGAAACCCGATTGCTATGCGCCGACTCTCTTTCTTGCGAGCCTCCATCTAGCTTTTGGGTCTCTACGGAACGGAAGTCGGAATCTGGGACCGTTGTTTGATTCGACGAGGCAGACTACGGTTGTGCGAGAATCGGACAAATAACTTATATAGGGGAGGTGTTGACTGGAGCATTCTCCCCCGTGCCCCTCTAACTCGACCAATGCTGGCGCTCGAACGGTGGTAGCGCTCGGATTTTCATTGAGCGCCAGCATTGGTCGATTTAGAGGGGCATGCGAGATTCCCGAATGCTATGCGAGGGCTCTAACGGAAATGTCTATTGGTTTCGGTATGGATGCAATTGCGAGTGGTTCGGCAAAGGTAGTCGTTCCGATGCGTCCATGTCGTGGCCAAATCGATAATTCGATTTGAGCCCTCGTATAGCATTTGGGTCTCTCGATGTGATTCCGCATTCCAGTCCCTTTGGGCACTGCTTGAGCCGCATCCCAGGGGGTTCCCTTCCCAATAATCTGCCTCGCAACCCGATTGCTATGCGGTGAGGCTCCTCGGCCGCCTCGGAACTATCTGTGTATCAGACGCATCGCGGGATAAGGGGTTGGCAACGGTAGTCGCCCCAAGCGCGTCCGATGCTTGGACCATTCCGAGGCGGCCCTGAAGCCTCTTCCGTCTAGCCGTTGGGTCCTTCTCGCCGCATCCCTCGCCTCGCACCCCGATTGCTATGCGGTGAGGCTCCTCGGCCGCCTCGGAACTATCTGTGTATCGGACGCGTCGCGGGATAAGGGGTTGTCACTGGTAGTCGCCCCAAGCGCGTCCGATGCTTGGACCATTCCGAGGCGGCCCTGAAGCCTCTTCCGTCTAGCCGTTGGGTCCTTCTCGCCGCATCCCTCGCCTCGCACCCCGATTGCTATGCGGTGAGGCTCCTCGGCCGCCTCGGAACTATCTGTGTATCGGACGCGTCGCGGGATAAGGGGTTGTCATTGGTAGTCGCCCCAAGCGCGTCCGATGCTTGGACCATTCCGAGGCGGCCCTGAAGCCTCTTCCGTCTAGCCGTTGGGTCCTTCTCGCCGCATCCCTCGCCTCGCACCCCGATTGCTATGCGGTGAGGCTCCTCGGCCGCCTCGGAACTATCTGTGTATCGGACGCGTCGCGGGATAAGGGGTTGTCACTGGTAGTCGCCCCAAGCGCGTCCGATGCTTGGACCATTCCGAGGCGGCCCTGAAGCCTCTTCCGTCTAGCCGTTGGGTCCTTCTCGCCGCATCCCTCGCCTCGCACCCCGATTGCTATGCGGTGAGGCTCCTCGGCCGCCTCGGAACTATCTGTGTATCGGACGCGTCGCGGGATAAGGGGTTGTCACTGGTAGTCGCCCCAAGCGCGTTCGATGCTTGGACCATTCCGAGGCGGCCCTGAAGCCTCTTCCGTCTAGCCGTTGGGTCCTTCTCGCCGCATCCCTCGCCTCGCACCCCGATTGCTATGCGGTGAGGCTCCTCGGCCGCCTTGGAACTATCTGTGTATCGGACGCGTCGCGGGATAAGGGGTTGTCACTGGTAGTCGCCCCAAGCGCGTCCGATGCTTGGACCATTCCGAGGCGGACCCGAAGCCTCTTCCGTCTAGCCGTTGGGTCCTTCTCGCCGCATCCTTCGCCTCGCACCCCGATTGCTATGCGGTGAGGCTCCTCGGCCGCCTCGGAACTATCTGTGTATCGGACGCGTCGCGGGATAAGGGGTTGTCACTGGTAGTCGCCCCAAGCGCGTCCGATGCTTGGACCATTCCGAGGCGGACCCGAAGCCTCTTCCGTCTAGCCGTTGGGTCCTTCTCGCCGCATCCCTCGCCTCGCACCCCGATTGCTATGCGGTGAGGCTCCTCGGCCGCCTTGGAACTATCTGTGTATCGGACGCGTCGCGGGATAAGGGGTTGTCACTGGTAGTCGCCCCAAGCGCGTCCGATGCTTGGACCATTCCGAGGCGGACCCGAAGCCTCTTCCGTCTAGCCGTTGGGTCCTTCTCGCCGCATCCCTCGCCTCGCACCCCGATTGCTATGCGGTGAGGCTCCTCGGCCGCCTTGGAACTATCTGTGTATCGGACGCGTCGCGGGATAAGGGGTTGTCACTGGTAGTCGCCCCAAGCGCGTCCGATGCTTGGACCATTCCGAGGCGGACCCGAAGCCTCTTCCGTCTAGCCGTTGGGTCCTTCTCGCCGCATCCCTCGCCTCGCACCCCGATTGCTATGCGGTGAGGCTCCTCGGCCGCCTTGGAACTATCTGTGTATCGGACGCGTCGCGGGATAAGGGGTTGTCACTGGTAGTCGCCCCAAGCGCGTCCGATGCTTGGACCATTCCGAGGCGGCCCCGAAGCCTCTTCCGTCTAGCCGTTGGGTCCTTCTCGCCGCATCCCTCGCCTCGCACCCCGATTGCTATGCGGTGAGGCTCCTCGGCCGCCTTGGAACTATCTGTGTATCGGACGCGTCGCGGGATAAGGGGTTGTCACTGGTAGTCGCCCCAAGCGCGTCCGATGCTTGGACCATTCCGAGGCGGCCCCGAAGCCTCTTCCGTGTAGCCGTTGGGTCCTTCTCGCCGCATCCCTCGCCTCGCACCCCGATTGCTATGCGGTGAGGCTCCTCGGCCGCCTTGGAACTATCTGTGTATCGGACGCGTCGCGGGATAAGGGGTTGTCACTGGTAGTCGCCCCAAGCGCGTCCGATGCTTGGACCATTCCGAGGCGGACCTGAAGCCTCTTCCCTCTAGCCGTTGGGGCTTTCTCGCCGCATCCCTCGCCTCGCACCCTGATTGCTATGCTGTGAGGCTCCTCGGCCGCCTTGGAACTATCTGTGTATCGGACGCATCGCGGGATAAGGGGTTGGCAGTGGTAGTCGCCCCAAGCGCATCCGATGCTTGGACCATTCCGAGGCGGCCCTGCAGCCTCTTCCGTCTAGCCGTTGGGGCCATCTCGCCGCATCCCCCACCTCGCACCACGATTGCTATGCGGTGAGGCTCCTTGGCCGCCTCGGAACTATCTGTGTATCGGACGCATCGCGGGATAAGGGGTTGTCACTGGTAGTCGCCCCAAGCGCGTCCGATGCTTGGACTATTCCGAGGCGGCCCTGCAGCCTCTTCCGTCTAGCCGTTGGGGCCATCTCGCTGCATCCCCCACCTCCTCGGCCGCCTCGGAACTATCTGTGTATCGGACGCATCGCGGGATAAGGGGTTGGCAGTGGTAGTCGCCCCAAGCGCGTCCGATGCTTGGACTATTCCGAGGCAGCCCTGCAGCCTCTTCCGTCTAGCCTTTGGGGCCATCTCGCCGCATCCCTCGCCTCGCACCCCGATTGCTATGCGGTGAGGCTCCTCGGCCGCCTGGGAACTATCTTCGTATCGGACGCATCGCGGGATAAGGGGTTGTCACTGGTAGTCGCCCCAAGCGCGTCCGATGCTTGGACTATTCCGAGGCGGCCCTGTGGCCTCTTCCGTCTAGCCGTTGGGGCCATCTCGCCGCATCCCCCACCTCGCACCCCGATTGCTATGCGGTGAGGCTCTTCGGCCGCCTTGGAACTATCTTCGTATCGGACGCATCGCGGGATAAGGGGTTGTCACTGGTAGTGGCCCCAAGCGCGTCCGATGCTTGGACTATTCCGAGGCGGCCCTGCAGCCTCTTCCGTCTAGCCGTTGGGGCCATCTCGCCGCATCCCCCACCTCGCACCCCGATTGCTATGCGGTGAGGCTCCTCGGCCGCCTTGGAACTATCTTCGTATCGGACGCATCGCGGGATAAGGGGTTGTCACTGGTAGTCGCCCCAAGCGCGTCCGATGCTTGGACTATTCCGACGCGGCCCTGTGGCCTCTTCCGTCTAGCCGTTGGGGCCATCTCGCCGCATCCCCCACCTCGCACCCCGATTGCTATGCGGTGAGGCTCCTCGGCCGCCTTGGAACCATCTTCGTATCGGACGCATCGCGGGATAGGGGGCTGTCACTGGTAGTCGCCCCAAGCGTGTCCGATGCTTGGACCATTCCTAGGCGGCCCTGAAGCCTCTTCCGTCTAGCCGTTGGGGCCTTCCCGCCCCATCCCTCGCCTCGCACCCCCGATTGCTATGCGGTGAGGCTCCTCGGCCGCCTTGGAACCATCTGTGTATCGGACGCATCGCGGGATAAGGGGTTGGCACTGGCAGTCGCCCCAAGCGCGTCCGATGCTTGGACCATTCCGAGGTGGCCCTGAAGCCTCTTCCGTCTAGCCGTTGGGGCCTTCCCGCCCCATCCCTCGCCTCGCACCCCGATTGATATGCGGTGAGGCTCCTCGGCCGCCTTGGAACTATCTGTGTATCGGACGCATCGCGGGATAAGGGGTTGGCACTGGTAGTCGTCCCAATCGCATCCGATGCTTGGACCATTCCGAGGCGGCCCTGCAGCCTCTTCCGTTTAGCCGTCGGGGCCTTCCCGCCGCATCCCTCGCCTCGCATCCCGATTCCTATGCGGTGAGTCTTCTCGGCCGCCGCGGAACTATACCTGTTATTGCTACTGCATCCTTCGGCTGGTAACCTCCTCTGCCGCCTTGGAACGTTCTCTTTGTCGGACGCGTCGCGGGATAAGGGGTTGGCACTGGTAGTCGCCCCAAGCGCGCCCGATGCATAGACCGCTCCGAGTCGACCTTGCTTTCAGCCTCTCACATGCATAGACCTCTCTGAGTCGACCCTGCAGCCTCTCACGTTTAGCCTTTGGAATCTCGCCTCACAACATGATTGCTATCCTTGATGCATCCCTTGCCTCGAGCCCTGATTGCTTTCTTGGCTGCATCCCTCCTCTCCTCACAGCCCGGTTGTCATCACTGCTTCATCCGTCGCTTCATGCATTCTGGCTGCTGGGCCCTTCCCACCGCACACCTCGATTGCTATCTCTTCTGCATCACACACCCCGATTGCTATCTCTGCTACATCCCTCGGCTCTCACTTCTGCATCCTTCGCCTCACACCTCGATTGCTATCAATGCTGCATCCGTAACCTCACACCCCGATTGCTATGCGGGGAGGCTCCTTGGCCGCCTTGGAAATTTCTGTGTGTCGGACGCACCGCGGGATAAGGGGTTGGCACTGGTAGTCGCCCCAAGTGCGCCCGATTCTTAGACCGCTTCGAGGTGACCTCGTAGCCTCTTTCGTCCAGGCTTCCTGCCTTCAACGCCCTTTTTACACCTCGATTGCTATGCGCGGGCTCGTTGGCGTCTATCACCTCTCTGCGAAGAGTGGCACGATGATTGTTGGGGTAAATCGTAGCAGTCCGATCTCTGGCCTTGGGCCATTGTGAGGGCTGAT
>NW_026729496.1:0-15000 GCF_030272615.1 Cryptomeria japonica | reverse complement strand
TGCCCCGGGTGCGCACCTCGCGTGCACCTTCGCCGCGGTGGGCACCATGGCGTGCACGAAGTCGGAGCCCGGTTTGCCCCGGGTGCGCACCTCGCGTGCACCTTCGCCGGGGTGGGCACCTTGGTGTGCAGACCTTGGCTGGGTTGCGCGCCCTGGTGGGCACCATGGTGCGCACCAAGGAGCGCTCCGAAGTGTGCTCCAAGGTGCGGCCTGCACGAAGTCGGAGCCCGGTTTGCCCCGGGTGTGCACCTCGGGTGGGCACCTTGGTGCGCATGCCTTGCCTGGGCTGCGCACCAGGGCGGGCTCAAGATGGCACCCGCGTTCCTTTTTTTTCACTATCTTTCAAAACGGAAATTTTAAAATCTCATTTTTTTTTGCCTTTTTCTGGAAATTAGTGAAGGCAGCGCATCAAAGGTGCGCACCTCGCTGCCCACCACGGTGCGCAACGCCGGTGGGCACCCGGGAGTGCTTCGAAGTGTGCTCCAAGGTGCTGCGTGCACGTTGTCGGAGCCCGGTTTGCCCCGGGTGCGCACCTCGCGTGCACCTTCGTCGGGGTGGGCACCTTGGCTGGGTTTGCCCCGGCTGCGCTCCGAAGCGGGGTTATTGGAGCGCCGCCTCTTTTTTTGTCGGAGCGTTTGGTGGGGTTTCTCGCATTGGCTCTTCCGAGGCCCGGTTGCCACCCTGGCGCGCACGAAGTCGGAAGTAGGGTTAATTGCCCGGGTGCGCACCTTTGCCAGGGTGGGCACCTTACCTGGGCTGCGCACCAGGGCGGGCTCAAGATGGCACGCGCGTTCCGTTTTTTTCACTATCTTTCAAAACGGAAATTTTAAAATCTCCTTTTTTTTTTGCCTTTTCTGGAAATTAGTGAAGGCAGCGCATCAAAGGTGCGCACCTCGCTGCCCACCTTGGTGTGCTCTGAGGTGCGCACCCGGGAGCGCTACGAAGTGTGCTCCAAGGTGCGGCGTGCACGTTGTCGGAGCCCGGTTTGCCCCGGGTGCGCACCTCGCCTGCACCTTGGCCGGGGTGGGCACCTTGGCTGGGTTTGCCCAGGGTGCGCTCCGAAGCGGGGTTACTGGAGCGCCCCCTCTTTTTTTGTCAGAGCGTTTGGTGGGGTTTCTCGCATTGGCTCTTCCCAGGCCCGGTTGTTGGGTGCGCTCCCACCCTGGCGCGCGCGAAGTTGGAAGTTGGGTTAATTGCCCGGGCGCGCACCTTCGCCAGGGTGGGCACCTTGGTGCGCACACCTTGGCTGGGCTGCGCACCAGGGCGGGCTCAAGATGGCACCAGCATTCCCTTTTTCTCACTATCTTTCAAAACGGAAATTTTAAAATCTCATTTTTTTTTTGCCTTTTATGGAAATTAGTGAAGGCATCGCATCAAAGGTGCGCACCTCGCTGCCCACCTTGGTGTGCTCCGAGGTGCCCACCACGGTGCGCAACGCCGGTGCGAACCCGGGAGCGCCCCGATGTGTGCTCCAAGGTGCGGCGTGCACGAAGTCGGACCCCGGTTTGCCCCGGGTGCGCACCTCGCGTGCACCTTGGTGCGCACACCTTGGCTGGGTTGCGCGGCCTGGTGGGCACCATGGTGCGCACCAAGGAGCGCTCCGAAGTGTGCTCCAAGGTGCGGCGTGCACGAAGTCGGAGCCCGGTTTGCCCCGGGTACGCACCTCGCGTGCACCTTCGCCGGGGTGGGCACCTCGGCTGGGTTGCGCGCCCTGGTGCGCACCAAGGAGCGCTCCGAAGTGTGCTCCAAGGTGCGGCGTGCACGAAGTCGGAGCCCGGTTTGCCCCGGGTGCGCACCTCGCGTGCACCTTCGGCGGGGTTGCGCGCCCTGGTGGGCACCATGGTGCGCACCAAGGAGCGCTCCGAAGTGTGCTCCAAGGTGCGGCGTGCACGAAGTCGGAGCCCGGTTTGCCCCGGGTGCGCACCTCGCGTGCACCTTCGGCGGGGTTGCGCGCCCTGGTGGGCACCATGGTGCGCACCAAGGAGCGCTCCGAAGTGTGCTCCAAGGTGCGGCGTGCACGAAGTCGGAGCCCGGTTTGCCCCGGGTGCGCACCTCGCGTGCACCTTCGCCGCGGTGGGCACCATGGCGTGCACGAAGTCGGAGCCCGGTTTGCCCCGGGTGCGCACCTCGCGTGCACCTTCGCCGGGGTGGGCACCTCGGCTGGGTTGCGCGCCCTGGTGCGCACCAAGGAGCGCTCCGAAGTGTGCTCCAAGGTGCGGCGTGCACGAAGTCGGAGCCCGGTTTGCCCCGGGTGCGCACCTCGCGTGCACCTTCGCCAGGGTGGGCACCTCGGTGCGCACACCTTCTCAATGTTTTCTTGCCTTTTCTGGAAATTGGTGAAGGCAGCGCATCAAAGGTGCGCACCTCGGTGTGCTCCGAGGTGCGAACCCGAGAGCGCTCCGAGGTGCCCACGAAGTCGAAAGTCGGGTTAATTGCATTGTTTTCCCCGGGTGCGCTCCGAGGTGCGCAACATCGGCGCGCACCAAGGAGGGCTCCGAAGTGTGCTCCAAGGTGCGCACGATGGCGTGCACCTCTGGTGCGCACGATTCGGAGCTCGGTTTGACCGGGGTGCGCACACCTTGGCTGGGTTGCGCACCTTTTGTGCGCTCCAAGGTGCGCACGAAGTCGGAGCTCGGTTTGCCCCGGGTGCGCACCTTCGCCAGGGTGCGCACCTTGATGCGCACGCCTTGGCTGGGCTGCGCACCTTGGTGGGCGCCATGGTGCGCACCTTTCGTGCGCTCCAAGGTGCGCACGAAGTCGGAGCTCGGTTTGCCCCGGGTGCGCACCTTGGTGGGCGCCATGGTGCACTCCGAGGTGCCCAAGATTGGTGCGCACCAAGGAGCGCTCCGAAGTGCGCTCCAAGGTGCGCGCGAAGTCGAAAGTTGGGTTAATTGTCCGGTTTGCCTCGGGTGCGCACCTTGCGTGCACCTTCGCCAGGGTGGGCGCCTTGGTGCGCACACCTTGGCTGGGCTGCGCACACCTTGGCACCCGCGTTTCCTTCATTTTAAATTTTTTTTTTTTACAATCTCTCAAGTGGGAAATTCTATAATCTCAACTTTTTTTGCCTTTTCAGGAAACTTTTGAATGGAGCGCATCATTGGTGCGCTCCGAAGTGTGCTCCAAAGCTCTCTCCAGCTGCGTGCACCTGCCCCGGCCGCGCACCCGGCCCCGCCCAGCTTCGCTCACCTGTCCCGGGCGTCTGGTGCGGAACCTTAGAGTAAGAAACATCACCGTGCACCTTGGCCAACGTGCGCGACTCGACCGAGCGCGCACTGGCCGAGGTGCACACCGATTTCACCTGGGTGCGCGCGCAGCACCTCGGGCGCACCGGGGTGCGCGCACAACGCCCGGGTTGCACCGTGGCCTGTGTGCTCGGGGCGCCTCGGGTGCGCGCTCGGTGTCGCCCCCGCGCGCGCGGTAGTGCGGGCAGCGCACCCCGGCCCGGCCCGGCCCCGACGAGAACGCAAACGGGCAAAAGGTTTATTCAAATAGCATTGCGATGCCCGGCGAAAAACTAAAAAAGGGTGCAACACCGGGACTTCCCGGGAGGTCACCCATCCCAGTACTACTCCGGCCCAAGCGCGCTTAACTGCGGAGTTCTGATGGGATCCGGTGCACTAACGCTGGTATGATCGCACCCGTTATGAGCTTGTCGCAGTGTGTACTTAGCAAACCGCGACCCACGTGCGAATCCACCCCGGCCACCCACCCCCGTCGAGGTGCACACCCTCCCTCGCGAAGTGCGCCCCGTTCGCCAAGTGTGAGCCCTGCCCGGGTGCGCGCACCTTGCTAGGGCGTCGGGTGTGCACCCGGCCCGGCCTACGTGCGTGCACCTGTAGGGGGCGTCGTGTGCGTGCAGTGTCCCGTCTGCAACGCGGTGCCCACACACCACCTCGGGCGCAACGACCTGCGCTCACATGTGGGCCGAGTGCACCTTGGTGCATGTTCGGGGCGCCTCGGGTGCACGCTCGATCTTGCCCCGGTGCACCAAGGCGCTCGGTTTGCCCCGGGTGCGCACTTGGTGCAAGGTGGGCACCCAAAATAGGGATCAAGCACCAAAACACAAGTTTCGGGATGCAAAATGGGACCCAAGGACCACAAATGCGTTCCAAGACCCATGATGGGTCCACGAGAACAAAAATGTGTTCCGAGACTTAATAAACAAATATTGGGTTTTAGGAGAAGAAACATGCTCTGATGCCCAAAACGAGAATCGACCCCGAAAAGGCCACAGGCCAAAAGTGGGATGCGAGACAAAAAAAAATGGGACCCGAGGACCAAAATTGGGTTCCCAGGTCGAAGACAGGGCAACCGGACAAGAAACGACCTCTAAGGCTCGAAATGAGTCCCGACGACTAAAACTTGACAAGAAGCACCCATCAGGCACCCAACTCGACACCCATGGGATGCCGACCCACCCGGGCTTCCACCTAGCACACCTTGGCACCCACCCACCCTCGCACCCAACCTCGCACCCAACTTAGCACCTTTGAACCCACATTGGCACTCACCCTGACCCTGGCACCTTGGAACCCACATTGGCACTCACCTTGACCCTGGCACCCACCTTTGCACTCACCTTGGGACCCACCCTGGCTCCCACCTCGGCACCCACCCAGACACCCACCTTGGTTCCTTGGCACCCACCTTGGATCCTTGGCACCCACCCCGACACCCACCTTGGCACGCAACTTGGCTACTTGCCACCCACCTTGGCTCCTTGACGCCCACCCCGACAACCACCCCGTGACCTACCCTGGCTAGGGTTGGTGCACACCCACCCTGGTGCCCACCTTGGCACCCACCCTATGACCCACCTTGGCACGCACCTTAGTACCCACCCCGTTACCCACCCTAGGACCCACCCCGTGACCCACCTTGGCCAGGGTGGGTGCCTTGGTGCGCACAACTTGCCTGGGCTGCACACCAGGGCGGGCTCAAGATGGCACCCGCGTTCCGTTTTTTTCACTATCTTTCAAAACGGAAATTTTAAAATCTCATTTTTTTCTTTTTTTTGCCTTTTCTGGAAATTAGTGAAGGCAGCGCATCAAAGGTGCGCAATGCTGGTGCGAACCCGGGAGCGCTCCGATGTGTGCTCCAAGGTGCGGCGTGCACGAAGTCCGAGCCCGGTTTGCCCCGGGTGCGCACCTCGCGTGCACCTTCGCCGGGGTGAGCACCTTGGCTGGGTTGCGCGCCCTGGTGCGTACCAAGGAGCGCTCTGAAGTGTGCTCCAAGGTGCGGCGTGCACGAAGTCGGAGCCCGGTTTGCCCCGGGTGTGCACCTCGGGTGCGCACCTCGCGTGCACCTTCGCTGCGGTGGGCACCTTGGCTGGGTTGCGCGCCTTGGTGGGCACCATGCAGTGCACGAAGTCGGAGCCCGGTTTGCCCCGGGCGCGCACCTCCGCCAGGGTGGGCACCTTGGTGCGCACAACTTGCCTGGGCTGCGCATCAGGAAGGGCTCAAGATGGCACCCGCGTTCCGTTTTTTTCACTATCTTTCAGAACGGAAATTTTAAAATATCGTTTTTTTTTGCCTTTTCTGGAAATTAGTGAAGGCAGCGCATCAAAGGTGCGCAACGCTGGTGCGAACCTGGGAGCGCTCCGATGTGTGCTCCAAGGTGCGGCGTGCACGAAGTCGGAGCCCGGTTTGCCTCGGGTGCGCCCTGGTGGGCACCATGGTGCGCACCAAGGAGCGCTCCGAAGTGTGCTCCAAGGTGCGGCCTGCACGAAGTCGGAGCCCGGTTTGCCCCGGGTGTGCACCTCGGGTGGGCACCTTGGTGCGCATGCCTTGCCTGGGCTGCGCACCAGGGCGGGCTCAAGATGGCACCCGCGTTCCTTTTTTTTCACTATCTTTCAAAACGGAAATTTTAAAATCTCATTTTTTTTTGCCTTTTTCTGGAAATTAGTGAAGGCAGCGCATCAAAGGTGCGCACCTCGCTGCCCACCACGGTGCGCAACGCCGGTGGGCACCCGGGAGTGCTTCGAAGTGTGCTCCAAGGTGCTGCGTGCACGTTGTCGGAGCCCGGTTTGCCCCGGGTGCGCACCTCGCGTGCACCTTCGTCGGGGTGGGCACCTTGGCTTGGTTTGCCCCGGCTGCGCTCCGAAGCGGGGTTATTGGAGCGCCGCCTCTTTTTTTGTCGGAGCGTTTGGTGGGGTTTCTCGCATTGGCTCTTCCGAGGCCCGGTTGCCACCCTGGCGCGCACGAAGTCGGAAGTAGGGTTAATTGCCCGGGTGCGCACCTTTGCCAGGGTGGCACCTTACCTGGGCTGCGCACCAGGGCGGGCTCAAGATGGCACGCGCGTTCCGTTTTTTTCACTATCTTTCAAAACGGAAATTTTAAAATCTCCTTTTTTTTTTGCCTTTTCTGGAAATTAGTGAAGGCAGCGCATCAAAGGTGCGCACCTCGCTGCCCACCTTGGTGTGCTCTGAGGTGCGCACCCGGGAGCGCTACGAAGTGTGCTCCAAGGTGCGGCGTGCACGTTGTCGGAGCCCGGTTTGCCCCGGGTGCGCACCTCGCCTGCACCTTGGCCGGGGTGGGCACCTTGGCTGGGTTTGCCCAGGGTGCGCTCCGAAGCGGGGTTACTGGAGCGCCCCCTCTTTTTTTGTCAGAGAGTTTGGTGGGGTTTCTCGCATTGGCTCTTCCCAGGCCCGGTTGTTGGGTGCGCTCCCACCCTGGCGCGCGTGAAGTTGGAAGTTGGGTTAATTGCCCGGGCGCGCACCTTCGCCAGGGTGGGCACCTTGGTGCGCAAACCTTGGCTGGGCTGCGCACCAGGGCGGGCTCAAGATGGCACCAGCATTCCCTTTTTCTCACTATCTTTCAAAACGGAAATTTTAAAATCTCGTTTTTTTTTTGCCTTTTATGGAAATTAGTGAAGGCATCGCATCAAAGGTGCGCACCTCGCTGCCCACCTTGGTGTGCTCCGAGGTGCCCACCACGGTGCGCAACGCCGGTGCGAACCCGGGAGCGCCCCGATGTGTGCTCCAAGGTGCGGCGTGCACGAAGTCGGACCCCGGTTTGCCCCGGGTGCGCACCTCGCGTGCACCTTGGTGCGCACACCTTGGCTGGGTTGCGCGGCCTGGTGGGCACCATGGTGCGCACCAAGGAGCGCTCCGAAGTGTGCTCCAAGGTGCGGCGTGCACGAAGTCGGAGCCCGGTTTGCCCCGGGTGCGCACCTTCGCCGCGGTGGGCACCATGGCGTGCACGAAGTCGGAGCCCGGTTTGCCCCGGGTGCGCACCTCGCGTGCACCTTCGCCGGGGTGGGCACCTCGGCTGGGTTGCGCGCCCTGGTGCGCACCAAGGAGCGCTCTGAAGTGTGCTCCAAGGTGCGGCGTGCACGAAGTCGGAGCCCGGTTTGCCCCGGGTGTGCACCTCGGGTGCGCACCTCGCGTGCACCTTCGCTGCGGTGGGCACCTTGGCTGGGTTGCGCGCCTTGGTGGGCACCATGCAGTGCACGAAGTCGGAGCCCGGATTGCCCCGGGCGCGCACCTCCGCCAGGGTGGGCACCTTGGTGCGCACAACTTGCCTGGGCTGCGCACCAGGAAGGGCTCAAGATGGCACCCGCGTTCCGTTTTTTTCACTATCTTTCAGAACGGAAATTTTAAAATCTCGTTTTTTTTTGCCTTTTCTGGAAATTAGTGAATGCAGCGCATCAAAGGTGCGCAACGCTGGTGCGAACCTGGGAGCGCTCCGATGTGTGCTCCAAGGTGCGGCGTGCACGAAGTCGGACCCCGGTTTGCCCCGGGTGCGCACCTCGCGTGCACCTTGGTGCGCACACCTTGGCTGGGTTGCGCGCCCTGGTGGGCACCATGGTGCGCACCAAGGAGCGCTCCGAAGTGTGCTCCAAGGTGCGGCGTGCACGAAGTCGGAGCCCGGTTTGCCCCGGGTGCGCACCTCGCGTGCACCTTCGCCGCGGTGGGCACCATGGCGTGCACGAAGTCGGAGCCCGGTTTGCCCCGGGTGCGCACCTCGCGTGCACCTTCGCCGGGGTGGGCACCTTGGTGTGCAGACCTTGGCTGGGTTGCGCGCCCTGGTGGGCACCATGGTGCGCACCAAGGAGCGCTCCGAAGTGTGCTCCAAGGTGCGGCCTGCACGAAGTCGGAGCCCGGTTTGCCCCGGGTGTGCACCTCGGGTGGGCACCTTGGTGCGCATGCCTTGCCTGGGCTGCGCACCAGGGCGGGCTCAAGATGGCACCCGCGTTCCTTTTTTTTCACTATCTTTCAAAACGGAAATTTTAAAATCTCATTTTTTTTTGCCTTTTTCTGGAAATTAGTGAAGGCAGCGCATCAAAGGTGCGCACCTCGCTGCCCACCACGGTGCGCAACGCCGGTGGGCACCCGGGAGTGCTTCGAAGTGTGCTCCAAGGTGCTGCGTGCACGTTGTCGGAGCCCGGTTTGCCCCGGGTGCGCACCTCGCGTGCACCTTCGTCGGGGTGGGCACCTTGGCTGGGTTTGCCCCGGCTGCGCTCCGAAGCGGGGTTATTGGAGCGCCGCCTCTTTTTTTGTCGGAGCGTTTGGTGGGGTTTCTCGCATTGGCTCTTCCGAGGCCCGGTTGCCACCCTGGCGCGCACGAAGTCGGAAGTAGGGTTAATTGCCCGGGTGCGCACCTTTGCCAGGGTGGGCACCTTACCTGGGCTGCGCACCAGGGCGGGCTCAAGATGGCACGCGCGTTCCGTTTTTTTCACTATCTTTCAAAACGGAAATTTTAAAATCTCCTTTTTTTTTTGCCTTTTCTGGAAATTAGTGAAGGCAGCGCATCAAAGGTGCGCACCTCGCTGCCCACCTTGGTGTGCTCTGAGGTGCGCACCCGGGAGCGCTACGAAGTGTGCTCCAAGGTGCGGCGTGCACGTTGTCGGAGCCCGGTTTGCCCCGGGTGCGCACCTCGCCTGCACCTTGGCCGGGGTGGGCACCTTGGCTGGGTTTGCCCAGGGTGCGCTCCGAAGCGGGGTTACTGGAGCGCCCCCTCTTTTTTTGTCAGAGCGTTTGGTGGGGTTTCTCGCATTGGCTCTTCCCAGGCCCGGTTGTTGGGTGCGCTCCCACCCTGGCGCGCGCGAAGTTGGAAGTTGGATTAATTGCCCGGGCGCGCACCTTCGCCAGGGTGGGCACCTTGGTGCGCACACCTTGGCTGGGCTGCGCACCAGGGCGGGCTCAAGATGGCACCAGCATTCCCTTTTTCTCACTATCTTTCAAAACGGAAATTTTAAAATCTCGTTTTTTTTTTGCCTTTTATGGAAATTAGTGAAGGCATCGCATCAAAGGTGCGCACCTCGCTGCCCACCTTGGTGTGCTCCGAGGTGCCCACCACGGTGCGCAACGCCGGTGCGAACCCGGGAGCGCCCCGATGTGTGCTCCAAGGTGCGGCGTGCACGAAGTCGGACCCCGGTTTGCCCCGGGTGCGCACCTCGCGTGCACCTTGGTGCGCACACCTTGGCTGGGTTGCGCGGCCTGGTGGGCACCATGGTGCGCACCAAGGAGCGCTCCGAAGTGTGCTCCAAGGTGCGGCGTGCACGAAGTCGGAGCCCGGTTTGCCCCGGGTACGCACCTCGCGTGCACCTTCGCCGGGGTGGGCACCTCGGCTGGGTTGCGCGCCCTGGTGCGCACCAAGGAGCGCTCCGAAGTGTGCTCCAAGGTGCGGCGTGCACGAAGTCGGAGCCCGGTTTGCCCCGGGTGCGCACCTTCGCCGCGGTGCGCACCATGGCGTGCACGAAGTCGGAGCCCGGTTTGCCCCGGGTGCGCACCTCGCGTGCACCTTCGGCGGGGTTGCGCGCCCTGGTGGGCACCATGGTGCGCACCAAGGAGCGCTCCGAAGTGTGCTCCAAGGTGCGGCGTGCACGAAGTCGGAGCCCGGTTTGCCCCGGGTGCGCACCTCGCGTGCACCTTCGGCGGGGTTGCGCGCCCTGGTGGGCACCATGGTGCGCACCAAGGAGCGCTCCGAAGTGTGCTCCAAGGTGCGGCGTGCACGAAGTCGGAGCCCGGTTTGCCCCGGGTGCGCACCTCGCGTGCACCTTCGCCGCGGTGGGCACCATGGCGTGCACGAAGTCGGAGCCCGGTTTGCCCCGGGTGCGCACCTCGCGTGCACCTTCGCCGGGGTGGGCACCTCGGCTGGGTTGCGCGCCCTGGTGCGCACCAAGGAGCGCTCCGAAGTGTGCTCCAAGGTGCGGCGTGCACGAAGTCGGAGCCCGGTTTGCCCCGGGTGCGCACCTCGCGTGCACCTTCGCCAGGGTGGGCACCTCGGTGCGCACACCTTCTCAATGTTTTCTTGCCTTTTCTGGAAATTGGTGAAGGCAGCGCATCAAAGGTGCGCACCTCGGTGTGCTCCGAGGTGCGAACCCGAGAGCGCTCCGAGGTGCCCACGAAGTCGAAAGTCGGGTTAATTGCATTGTTTTCCCCGGGTGCGCTCCGAGGTGCGCAACATCGGCGCGCACCAAGGAGGGCTCCGAAGTGTGCTCCAAGGTGCGCACGATGGCGTGCACCTCTGGTGCGCACGATTCGGAGCTCGGTTTGACCGGGGTGCGCACACCTTGGCTGGGTTGCGCACCTTTTGTGCGCTCCAAGGTGCGCACGAAGTCGGAGCTCGGTTTGCCCCGGGTGCGCACCTTCGCCAGGGTGCGCACCTTGATGCGCACGCCTTGGCTGGGCTGCGCACCTTGGTGGGCGCCATGGTGCGCACCTTTCGTGCGCTCCAAGGTGCGCACGAAGTCGGAGCTCGGTTTGCCCCGGGTGCGCACCTTGGTGGGCGCCATGGTGCACTCCGAGGTGCCCAAGATTGGTGCGCACCAAGGAGCGCTCCGAAGTGCGCTCCAAGGTGCGCGCGAAGTCGAAAGTTGGGTTAATTGTCCGGTTTGCCTCGGGTGCGCACCTTGCGTGCACCTTCGCCAGGGTGGGCGCCTTGGTGCGCACACCTTGGCTGGGCTGCGCACACCTTGGCACCCGCGTTTCCTTCATTTTAAATTTTTTTTTTTTACAATCTCTCAAGTGGGAAATTCTATAATCTCAACTTTTTTTGCCTTTTCAGGAAACTTTTGAATGGAGCGCATCATTGGTGCGCTCCGAAGTGTGCTCCAAAGCTCTCTCCAGCTGCGTGCACCTGCCCCGGCCGCGCACCCGGCCCCGCCCAGCTTCGCTCACCTGTCCCGGGCGTCTGGTGCGGAACCTTAGAGTAAGAAACATCACCGTGCACCTTGGCCAACGTGCGCGACTCGACCGAGCGCGCACTGGCCGAGGTGCACACCGATTTCACCTGGGTGCGCGCGCAGCACCTCGGGCGCACCGGGGTGCGCGCACAACGCCCGGGTTGCACCGTGGCCTGTGTGCTCGGGGTGCCTCGGGTGCGCGCTCGGTGTCGCCCCCGCGCGCGCGGTAGTGCGGGCAGCGCACCCCGGCCCGGCCCGGCCCCGACGAGAACGCAAACGGGCAAAAGGTTTATTCAAATAGCATTGCGACGCCCGGCGAAAAACTAAAAAAGGGTGCAACACCGGGACTTCCCGGGAGGTCACCCATCCCAGTACTACTCCGGCCCAAGCGCGCTTAACTGCGGAGTTCTGATGGGATCCGGTGCACTAATGCTGGTATGATCGCACCCGTTATGAGCTTGTCGCAGTGTGTACTTAGCAAACCGCGACCCACGTGCGAATCCACCCCGGCCACCCACCCCCGTCGAGGTGCACACCCTCCCTCGCGAAGTGCGCCCCGTTCGCCAAGTGTGAGCCCTGCCCAGGTGCGCGCACCTTGCTAGGGCGTCGGGTGTGCACCCGGCCCGGCCTACGTGCGTGCACCTGGAGGGGGCGTCGTGTGCGTGCAGTGTCCCGTCTGCAACGCGGTGCCCACACACCACCTCGGGCGCAACGACCTGCGCTCACATGTGGGCCGAGTGCACCTTGGTGCATGTTCGGGGCGCCTCGGGTGCACGCTCGATCTTGCCCCGGTGCACCAAGGCGCTCGGTTTGCCCCGGGTGCGCACTTGGTGCAAGGTGGGCACCCAAAATAGGGATCAAGCACCAAAACACAAGTTTCGGGATGCAAAATGGGACCCAAGGACCACAAATGCGTTCCAAGACCCATGATGGGTCCACGAGAACAAAAATGTGTTCCGAGACTTAATAAACAAATATTGGGTTTTAGGAGAAGAAACATGCTCTGATGCCCAAAACGAGAATCGACCCCGAAAAGGCCACAGGCCAAAAGTGGGATGCGAGACAAAAAAAAATGGGACCCGAGGACCAAAATTGGGTTCCCAGGTCGAAGACAGGGCAACCGGACAAGAAACGACCTCTAAGGCTCGAAATGAGTCCCGACGACTAAAACTTGACAAGAAGCACCCATCAGGCACCCAACTCGACACCCATGGGATGCCGACCCACCCGGGCTTCCACCTAGCACACCTTGGCACCCACCCACCCTCGCACCCAACCTCGCACCCAACTTAGCACCTTTGAACCCACATTGGCACTCACCCTGACCCTGGCACCTTGGAACCCACATTGGCACTCACCTTGACCCTGGCACCCACCTTTGCACTCACCTTGGGACCCACCCTGGCTCCCACCTCGGCACCCACCCAGACACCCACCTTGGTTCCTTGGCACCCACCTTGGATCCTTGGCACCCACCCCGACACCCACCTTGGCACGCAACTTGGCTACTTGCCACCCACCTTGGCTCCTTGACGCCCACCCCGACAACCACCCCGTGACCTACCCTGGCTAGGGTTGGTGCACACCCACCCTGGTGCCCACCTTGGCACCCACCCTATGACCCACCTTGGCACGCACCTTAGTACCCACCCCGTTACCCACCCTAGGACCCACCCCGTGACCCACCTTGGCCAGGGTGGGTGCACCCACCCTGGTGCCCACCTTGGCACCCACCCATCCTAGCACCCAGCCTGTGACCGGGCTTGGAACCCAACCTTGCACCCGCACCCGTCTTGGCCAGTGTGGGTGCGCACCCATCCTGGCACCCACGTTGTGACACACCCTTTAACCCACGCACCCTAGCACCCACGTTGGCACCCACCTTGGAACCCAACCTAGCAACTTGGCACCCACCCCGTGACCCACCTTGGCATCCACCATAGCAGTCGCCGACTTGGCACCCACCTCGGCACCCACCTTGACACTTGTGGACCCACCTTGCCACTCACCCTAGCATCGACCCATCCTAGCACCCACCCTGGCACCTTTGCACCCTAGCACTCACCCATCCTAGCACCTAACCTGTGACCCACCTTGACACTCACCCTCGCACCCACCTTGGAACCCAACCTAGCACCCACCCACCCTGACACCAACCCTAGCACCTACCCACCCTTGCACCCACCCTGTGACCCATCTTGGCACCCACCCATCCTACCACTCAACCTATCACCCACCTTCTCACCCACCTTGGCATCCACCTTAGCACCCACCCACACTGGCACCTTGGCACCCACCTCGGGCAAGGTGGGTGCACACCCACCCTGGCACCCAATTTAGAACCCACCGAGCATGTTACCCACCTTGGCACCCACATTGCAGCCCACCCTAGTACCCACCCTATGACCCACATTGGCATCCACACCCTAGCACCCAGGCACCTCGACACCCGCCTTGACACCCACCCTAGCACTGAACCTGTGACCCACCTTGGAACTCACCCTAGAACCCACCCACCCTGTGAACCACCTTGGCATCCACCTTAGCACCCACCCACCTTGGCACCCACTCTAGCACTCACCCATCCTAACACCCAACTTGTTACCCACCTTGGCACCCGCCCTCGCGTCCACCTTGAAACCCACCCTAGCACCCACCCACGCAGGAGCCCACCTTGGCACCCAACCTAACACCCACGCATCCTGGCACCCAACTTGTGACCCACCTTGGAACCCACCCTAGTACCCACCTTTGAACCCACTATATCACCAACCCACCTTGGCACCCACCCTATGACCCTCTTTGGAATCCACCCTAGCACGCACCCACCCTGGCACCCACCATGGAGCGCACCCTAGCACCCACCCACCTCGGCACGCACCTCAACACCCACCTTGGTGTGCGCACTGCGCCAACCTCTCAAAGACCCTATGTGGTGCGCTCCAAAGTGTACACCTTTGGTGCGCTCCAAGGTGCGCACCTTTGGTGCACACCGAGGTGCACACCAAAGTGTGCACCGAGGTGAGCACCAAAGTGCACTCCAGGGTGCACACCAAGGCGTGCACCTTTGGTGCGGTCAATGCAAACGAATTCGGAAGTTGGGGTCGATGTCCTAATCGCTGCTGCAGACTACACGTATGAGAATCGGACAAATAGCTTTATATAGGGGAGGTGTTGCGTTTGATGGGTCGACTCCCCTGGTTGTGTGCACTGCACCAACTTCAAAGACCCTGTCTTGTTTAAGAAGTCAAAAGTTGGGGTGGATGTCCTAATCATTGCTGCAGTCTACGCATGTATGAGAATCAGACAAATAGCTTATATAGGGGAGGTGTTGCATTCGGTGGGTTGACTCCCCTGGTTGTGCGCACTGCGCCAACCTCAAAGACCCCGCATAGCAGAAGAAGTCGGAAGTCGGATTTTGGTGAGCACCAAGGCGTGCACCTTTGGTGCGGTCAACGCAGACGAATTCAGAAGTTGGGGTGGATGTCCTAATCGTTGTTGCAGGCTACACATGTATGAGAATCAGACAAATAGCTTATATAGGGGAGGTGTTGGGTTTGATGGGTCAACTCCCTTGGTTGTGCGCATTACGCCAACCTCAAAGACCTTGTTTTCGTTAAGAAGTCAAAAGTTGGGGTCAATGTCCTAATGGCTCCTGCAGGCTACACATGTATGAGAATCGGACAAATAGCTTATATAGGGGAGGTGTTGGGTTTGATGGGTCGACTCCCCTGGTTGTGCGCATTACGTCAACCTCAAAGACCTTGTTTTCGTTAAGAAGTCAAAAGTTGGGGTCGATGTCCTAATTGCTCCTGTAGACTACACATGTATGAGAATCAGACAAATAGCTTATATAGGGGAGGTGTTGGGTTT
>NW_026729495.1:0-64534 GCF_030272615.1 Cryptomeria japonica | reverse complement strand
GTGAGTTGTGAGATGCAGGTTCCGGAATAGTGCGAGTGACTACAAAACAACACGAGCGACTTAGGTTTAGCGTGAGAGAAAACCTACTTCAGCATGAGCACAGACGCATCAGCGCGAGTGATAGCACTTCAGCGTGACTGACTTCACATATTTCAATTTTTCTTTCCTGCCTACTGTTTGAAATTAAAAATTTTATTATCTGTTTGTTTGTTTGTTTGAAATTAAAAATTTTACTATTTGTTTGTTTTAAATCAGCGTGAGCATTTTTATGTTATTCACGTCCAGTTATTTAAATTTAAATTTTGAAAATTTTACCCACTAACTCCCACAGATCTCTATTTTCAGGTTCAACACGAGCGTTTTTTACCAGCAGGAGTGACGGATAGTTTTGCAACTTAATCCAACCATCCAAGAAAAAACCAGCTTTTTCTGTTATTTGTTATCTGTGTTTGCTTTTTCTATTGTTTGCCTTTTCTATTATTTGTTATCTACGTCTACTTTTTATGTTGTTTGCTTTTTCTATTATTTGCGACTGTCTACAAATTAAAAAATAAGAAAAAAGTAAAATTTATTCTATTTTTTAGTCATATCTTCTTTATCTTAATTCTGTTTTCCTCCAAACTCCACTAGATCCCCTAAAATTCCATTTTGCACATTTCCTTCCTTGGGGACCTTATCCCAAAATCCACTTTTTGAAGCCCAAAATCCCACATTCCTCTATTTTTAGGGTTTGCCATAACTCCTTCCACTTTTATCCAATCACCTCCAAATTTTCCCACATTGTCTATCTCCAACTTTTTCTTCTTTGTCCCTCTTGGATAAATTTTTCCATTCCTTCACCATTCCTCCAAAATCCCCATTTTACGCTTGCCTATCCCTTGGAAAGTGGCAAAAACCTAGTCAAACCTCATTTACCCATCAAAGCTTCCTCCAAATCCACATTTGTCATTAGTAGAAAAGTTTTTATTCATGTTTTTCTACTTATTCCCAAAAATTCAAAAAAATTAATATTTTTGTCATTTTGTTGTCTTTTGCAGGAAACTTGTTGAAGACTCCATTTTTCAAACTACTATTCAAGTTGTTTTGCAGGTTGCCTAGCGGATTCAACCAAATGTTGTGCATTTATTTAAGTTAGGCACCTAGATATTAATTAAAATGGAATGAACCATTGTCTTATGCATCTTTAAGAAAAGCGTAAAGGTAGGAGAGTATGCTCTTGTCTAACTAGACGATCAGAAATCCAGACCCTCCAACCTTTTCTTGTTTAATTGCATGTTTACCCTTAGTGGGCCTGCCCTCCCAACTTGCTCTTTGAGAAGGTAAGAGGGGAATGACCCAAGTGAGTACACCCGGACCTAGGGTTCCCAACTCACTATAATAAATAGGCCATTGACTACGAAAGGGTTAATGGTTGGGGCTATATGAGACTTCACTCTCACATTGGGTGCTTAGTAGGATCCTAGAGTTTTCAATCATACTTGCGTGACTACTACGTTCTTGGTGCTTCATTTGGCTATAGGCCTCAATTGCACTTGCCCAAATTCGAAGGGTAGCTCCTAATGGGAAGACTTACTAAACACCTTGTTCATAGTGACCAAAAACCTTCTAGTCATTGGTGTAGGAGGTCGGACCTCCGAAGCCGCCCATATTTTTACAACCCTTAGTAGAGACACAAAGTTTTCCATGAGGAGTTTTCATGGGAATTGATGCTTGGCTGCCCCGAGAAGTGAGTGTTGTGGAGGGGAGCTAGTGGGGTCAAGCATCTAAGTGTCTACTCTGGGTAAGCGTAGTTGGGAAACCGATTTGGATCCAATGACTATTGTCCTTACTAGCCTTAAGAGTGTTGTATATGAGCATGAGTGTCTTTGAATCCAATTACATTTGATCATTTTGTTTGCTTTGTTTGATACATACTTGCCAAGAGAAGACTAAAAACATGTCATTATCCTCAAACACTTTGCAAAACATTTATCCAAAACACCAACAACTATCCAAATCACTACCCACACAAAGTCCAAAGTTGTGTCAAAACTCCGTCCGTCCCATAAGTCCAAGTGAGAAGATAAGAGTACATGCTCTCCATCAAGGTTTAGATTCATCCTTTAAGACACCAACCATCGCCAAAATCAGGGTGGTCGTATCCCTTCATACAACTTACCATTCGAATCAATCCTTCATTGAGCCATGTTCATGCCAAGAACAACCTAGTCATCAAGTTTCTTCTAAGTCATCACTATCACACCTCCTCCATCAATCATCATCAAGTTTCCTAAGGACTTAGCACATCAAATAAGTCTCCCTCCATTATCAAATGAATTATCCTCTAATCCAATTTAAACTCACATTAAGGTTGCATGCCTTGTGAAATTCCATTTAGACCTCATCATCAATCAATTGGCTCTCGTGCTTGAAGGAGAATCCTCTCCGAGTACCTTTTGCCTAATCCTTTTTGAGTTGATCAAGACTCTTAACTCACATCTTTACTTTGCTTAGGGTCATTAGTCAACCCTTGGTATAAGAGAGGCATTTTGATCATCAATCCAAGGTCTAAGTTCTACCCAACTTGGTCATCACCTTGTTTATGATTGCATCTACCACCTAAAATCCTCATCCAAGGACTAAGGTGTCGAATCCTAATCAAATCTAGGCTTTAATCCAAGAACCCCGCTAATCAATGAAATTCCTTGTCATCAAAGACAAAATCCAAAATTCCACAAATATCTTGCTAAGTCCTTTCATCACAAATTTCCTCCTCCAAATGTTTCTAAGGTTATTCGTGTATGGTCACAACTCGATCCCAAAAGAAAAAGATGGCTGAACAACAATATGGCATGCTAGACATTAGTGTCCTATATAAAGATCCCATGCAAGATCCTACACAAGGTGGGCAACCTAGCAATCCAGATCAAAGCCAAAATCCTAACATGGTTAGCCAAGATGAGCTCTCCTCGGAAGTGTAAACCTTTCTAGCAGACTCTTACAACCAAGAGATGATTGAAAAGTTCCTCCAACACAAACCTACTGCACTTCTAAAGACCCTCCTTGAAAATGGAGCTCAACTTCCACTTGAATTGGATAAATCCACCATCAGTCAACAACCACAAGGAGACCTTGCTCCCTTACGAAATGCTGCACCTATTATCCAAACTCAACCAGTTGCAACTGCACAAATCATCCAAGCTCAATCAATGCCACCCACAGTGCCTCCCACAATGGTCTCCATCCCACCTCCTTCCTCTTTACCATCTATACCATTATCAAATCCAATCTCATCTATTCTCCAACATGCTTCTATGCCACCTCCTTCCATTCAACCGCATATTTCTATTCCACAAACTTCCATTCCTACCAACAATCTCACAAATTTTATCCAGGCCTTACTCAATCCTGTCACAATAGTTCGCGGATCACAACCAACTATCACTCAAATCCCTATGACATCGGTCATCACATCTCACATCCCCTCCTCATCATCATATCAATACATCGGTGGTGGTACACCTTCCTTGACTCATCTAATTCTTGGGGCAAATACAATTCATCATTATCAAAGTCCACAACAAGACCTCATCAAGGAAATTCAAGACACGAAAAGCATCATCAAGGACATGAAAGAAAGGACTAATAAAATGAAAAGTTACTCATTCGAAGATTTTTGCCCTTGTCCTTATGACCCATCTATATCAGTTGCACCCTACCCCCTAGGATTTGAGATCCCCAAATTCACCAAGTATGAAGGCAAAGGAGACCCCTGTGACCATGTTTAAGAATTCCACATCTTATGCCAAGAAGTCTCCTATAGTGAGCTTTATCTTTGTAGACTCTTTCCCAAGAGTCTCACGAGAGACGCCCTGGCATGGTTCTCATCTCTACCATGAGGTTCCATTGTCTCCTTTCCAGACTTGGCAGAAAAATTTGTGGCCCACTATGATTACAACATGGTTAATGATGTTTCTATGATGGACCTATGTAATACAAAACAAAGGCTTGGATAAACCTTTGCCAATTTCTACAAAGATGGTGACACCTTATCAAGAAATTCCAGTGGGACATGCTAGAACAACATCAAATTGAGATATTTCAAAAGAACTTGGTGCCTGAACTTTCAAGACCCTTAATATCCCAATGTATCAAATCCTTCCAAAAATTGACCGATAAGGGCCTCACCCTCAAATGTGTCTTGTTGGAGGAAGGAACATTGAAACATTACCAGAAGTCGACACAAATTTCTTCCTCTTATCATAACGACAAGCCCAAATTTTGGTCTAAAAACAAAAATATGGTCAATGATGGTGTAACTGATGCAAAGTGGGTTCAAACCATGGCCATTCCCCCAAAATCCACCACCAATAATCATCAATTCAATAATCAAAACAATCAAAATCAATCCCAAAAACCTCACAACAATGTCTCAATCCAGGGATGACCACCCTGATCGAATAACAAGACTTCGAGAGACTTCACTCCTTTGGCCGAGCCTATGGAAATGGTGTTTCAAAAACTTGTCCAAGCATGTGCAATGGTTTTTCCAATCACTCGCCCATTTGACCCCAATCAACCTAAACCAAGATGGTATAATGAAAATGAGTATTGTGAATACCATCCAAGGAGTTAATCTCCTTCTTCCCAAAGCAAACCAAATCCTGCTAGGATAGTCATTCAAGGCATCATGCCTTCTACCTCCCATCCCCAAAATGACTGTAATGTAACCACGCATCGAGGAAAGGTCACCATCCAAGGGGTTCCTCCCCCACCGAACCCCCCACCCATGTCTTCCACCCACCGATATGACCTCCTTGACCAACTTGGGAAGACCCCCGCATAGATCTCCATTTTGGAACTTCTCAAGACTTCCCCGGTCTATAAAGAAATTTTGGAACAAGCCCTTCTTGAATCACTCATTCTTGATAACATTAATGCCACCCAATTCCAAACCCTCATTGGAAACCTTGCTACCTAGTAGCACCTTGTATTTACCTACAAAGACGCTCTTGCAGATGAAGACCACAACAAACCTTTGCACATTGAAGCTCTTATCCACAAGCACAAGGTCAAACGTATCTTGATAGATGGTGGATCCGGGCTTAATCTATGTACATACAAATTAATAAAACAATTGGGACTTTCTGAGGATTTGGTAGACACATCAGGAAGGATCACAATAAAGACATATGATGATGCGAAAAGAGTTTCAAAGGGCATGATCACCTTACCTCTTCAAGTGGGCCCCATTACAATTGAAACCCCTTGCCAAGTACTAGATCTTGATCTCCCCTACAACATTCTCCTTGGTCAGCCATGGATTCACTCCTGAATGTTGTACCCTCCCCCTATCACCAATGCATCGAATTCCCCTTCAATGGAAGAGAGATAACTATCAAAAGTGATCCACAACCCTTTCAGTATTGCAAACTCCTAGAGGAAAACCATCCATATCATTGCCCATTAAATAGACCCTCGCCAATGCCTCCATCTGACACATCAAATGTTGCCTCCAGATCATCCCAACTAGATAATCAAATCAAGATCTTGGACAATGGCTATGGAGAATACAAATTGGAGGACGTCTTATTAATAGGCAACCTCCCTCGCTCTCCTAAGTCATTTGGCAAACCAAAAGAGCTCAAAAAGGACCCAAAACCAGTCATGCAATACCAAAATGCCACCTTCTACCAATGGGGTCCACTTAATGAGGAGAGCCTTGAAGCAGATGTCTCTTCCTGGTTGTACCGGGAAGATGATGATGATCCAGCAAAAATATCCAAAAAAATGTACCCAAAAGCATCTGCCATAGTTGAAAGAATGGGTTACAAAGGACACAACCTTGGACCAAAGGAGAAAGGAAGAAAAGCACCCATAAATCCTATCTCCTACAAATACAACAGAGGCGTAGGGTACACCCCGGTGCCTAAGATTACTATCGTTGGTGCCCCTTCTCATCCTTCTTCGGATATCAAAAGCACTGACGAAGAGGAATTCCATGAAATGCCTTATGAATATGAGAATAATACCTTTTTTGATGCTTACATCAATATGTTAGGGTTTCAAGTAGATCTGAAGCAAATATGAACTAACAATTATATGCAAATTTAAATACAAAAGATAAAGAAATAAAATACGACATAGATAACACAAAGATTTAACGTGGTTCACCCAAAATGGGTTACGTCCACCATACACAGCCGTCCAATATTTCTTATTATCTAGTAAAAATAGTACATCAACATTACCATGCCTTACGCATCCCAACTGCTTATAACATGCATTTTTAGGGCAACAAGCAAAGTTGACCTTTTTAGGGTTTTTTTACAATGTCGATTTTCATCAACAAAAAATGGCAAGGATATGTGCTGAGTGTACAATACTTTGCTGATCAGTCGCCACATTTCAACACAATACCATCACCCCCTTAGCCCCTCCCACTTCACCCGAGCTACATCTTGTCCATCCTGAACTCATTGACTGGGGCCAATGAGACAAACCCACTTTGAATATCTACGTCGATGATAATGCTCTGATTGCTCTCCTGATGGCACAAAACCTGGAAGATTGTAACAGAATCAAGGGTATCCAACTACATGAAAAGGGATACTTTGGTAATCAAGATAATGCCCTTAGCCACAAAAAAGATAATAAAAGGAAAAGACATGATTCCCTAGGTGAAAACCTCCCTGAGGCACCTTTGGATGAACAAAAACTAAAAACAAAGGGCGTATCCGAAAGTGAAAACCTGGAAAAGGCACTTGACGATGAGGGACTTGACCTCCCTACCATTGGTTACCTTCCACAGGATAAATCAAATTTCTTGATAGAAGAAATAGACAGCATCAACATGGGCATCAAAGCCATCCCACAAAATGTGCTCATCTCCAAGTCCCTCACAGAAGAAGAGAAACAAGATTTCATCAACTTCCTTACAAAAGTAAAAATCAATTTTGCATGGTCCTATTTTGATATGCCAGGATTGGATCTTGCCTTGGTGGTTCACAATCTCGCCGTCCGCCCAGATGCAAAACCTGTAAAACAAAAATTGCGCATAATGTACCCACATATTGTACTCCTAGTCAAGGCGGAACTCCAAAAGATGTTAGACGCAAAATTTATCAAACCAGTAGATTACGCTGAATGGGTCTCCAACATTGTGCCTATTGGCAAACCTACTGGGGGCATCTGCATCTGCACAGATTTCCAAGATCTAAATAGAGATTGTCCTAAAGACGATTTCCCGCTCCCAAACATAGCTATGATTGTGGACCTTACAACAGGACATGAGATGCTATTGCTTATGGATGGATTCTCTGGATACAACCAAATCAGGATTGCAGACAAGGATCAGCATAAAAATGCATTCAAAACACCATGGGGGACTTTCTGTTATCGGGTCATGCCTTTTGGTCTCAAAAATGCTGGAGCTACATACCAATGTGCCATGTCAACAATTTTTCATGACCTCTTACACAAAATTATGGAGGACTATGTGGATGATCTGCTAGGAAAATCTAAGCCAAGAGAAGAACACATCCCCATTCTAAAGTAGATCTTTGAAAGATTAGAAAAATACAAACTACGGCTGAATCCAAAAAAGTGTGTGTTTGGAGTCACATCGGGAAAACTATTAGGATTCATTGTTTCCCACAGAGGCATCGAGGTCGATCCTGCAAAAGTGAAAGCTATTATGGAAATGCCTCCACCAAAAACTCTCAGACAACTACGCAGTCTCCAAGGAAAACTCCAATCTGTTAGACATTTTATTTCACAACTAGCAGATAAGTGCCATCCATTTGCACACCTCCTGCACAAGGACATGAAATTCAAATGGGACTGCTTATGCCAAAAGGCCTTTGAGAAACTAAAAGAATATCTAGCATCACCTCCAATGTTGATGCCTCCTACTCCTGGAAAACCCCTTATTTTGTATATATATGCTACTGCAGTGGCATTGGGGGTATTATTGGCACAGAAAAATGACCAAGGGAAAGAACATGCCATTTACTACATTAGTCGAACATTGGTAGGATATGAACTCAATTATACCCCCATTGAAAGAGCATGTTTGGCATTAGTGTTCAACACATAGAAACTATGACACTATATACTAAACAACAAGACAAAACTAATTGCTAAAATTGATCCACTTTAATATCTCTTGTCAAAAGCTGCTCTCACTTGTAGAACCGCCAAATGGGTCATGCTCCTAAATGAGTTTGACATCAAATATGTGGACAAAAAGGAAATCAAGGGACAAGTAATTGCAGATCAGTTGGCTGAAGCTCCACTTCCAAGTGACCATCCTATTCTCACAGAATTACCAGATGAGTTCATTATAACTATTTCCACATCCTCCACATGGCAATTATACTTCGATGGCTCCTGCACCCAGAATGGATTAGGGGCAGGAATATTATTGGTCACACCTCAAAGAGATGGCATCCCCAAATCATATAAGATAGCCTTTGCATGTACCAACAACATAGCAGAATACGAGGCCCTTATCATAGGTTTGTGCTTGGCTATCCACTGGAAAATAAAGGAGTTACAAGTCTATGGCGATTCCCAGCTTGTCATAAAACAAGTCAATGATGAATACTAGACAAAAGATGATAAACTCCTTCCCTACCATACCATGGTTGAAGATCTTAAGCAACATTTCATGACAATCAAGTTTGATCAAATCCCATGAACAAACAACAGGGTCATGGATGCAATGGCCACTATTGGATCCCTCCTTCAAATGCTAGCACATAGTCAGAAATGTGAGTTCTTGGTTGAGCAATTGTTTATACCAGCATATGACCTACCAGAGTCTGAAATGGTGTATGTTCTCATTGGTCTTGAGTCCCCCTGGTACCTAGAAACCTTCGCTTTCCTCAAAAATAATACCATTCCCCTACATCTAACTAAAACCCAACAACAAACCTTCATCCACCGATGTGCCCGTTACACCATCCTTGGAGACACCTTGTTTAGAAGGCATTTTGATGGTTCCCTCCTAAGGTGTTTAGATAAACAAGAAGCAGAATAGGAATTACGCAAAGTACACGAGGGCATCTATGGGGCATACTCAAGTGGGCTCACATTGGCTAAATTTTTTTTGAGAATAGGATACTATTGGCCTAAAATGGAAGAAGATGCATACAACTATGTGAAGAAATGCATCCCTTGCCAACAACATGGTGACAAGATTCATGCACCGTCATAAGAATTGCAACCATTTATTACACCCTGGCCCTTCTCATAATGGGGGCTCGATCTCATTGGGAAAATCCACCCTTCATACTCCAACGGACATAAGTTCATTATAACCGCCACCGAGTATTTCACCAAGTGGGTAGAGGCTATCCCTCTTACTTTTACCATTGGTAAGCAAATATCCAAATTCATCCTGAATTACTTGATATGTCTATATGGCATTCCAAAAGTTATTATCATAGATAATGGAAAACAATTTAAAAACAAGGATGTCAAAGAACTCTGCCAAAAATTCAACATCCAACATCGCTTCTCCACCCCATATTATCCCCAAGGCAATGGCCAAGCTAAGGCTTCTAATAAAAACCTAATCAAAATCCTCAAAAAGACCGTCAATGAAGCTGGTCATGATTGGCACCTCCAACTCCATCCCACTTTGTGGGCCTACCGCACCACTATCCACACCGCCATAGGCGCCACCCCTTATTCCCTAGTCTTTGGCTTTGAAGGCATCCTTCCCCTTGAGATAGAGATCCCCTCTCTAAGGGTATTGCTGCAAGACATCCTACTAGAGGAAGAATACAAAATTGCCCACTTACAAGAGCTAGAATTGTTAGATGAAAGGTGCCTCAAGGCCTTGAACCATCTCCGAGTATATCAGAACCGCTTGTGGATGAGTTATCACAAAAGAGTCAGAACCCAGGAATTCCAAGTTGGTGATCTTGTCCTCATGGAGAATCAGAAAAATCTACAAGAAAGAGAAAAGAAAGGCAAGTTTGAGCCTAATTGGCTTGGACCATATGTAATCACAACAAAATATGGATCAGGAGCTTATCAGTTGGCTACTCATGAAGGCGATCCTTTGGATGATCCAATGAATATCATGCACCTCAAAAGATTTTATGCTTAGTCCTCAGAAAGTCTTAAATTGTCAAAAAAAAAATCAAGAAAAATAAAAAATAAAAATAAAAAAATGAGAAAAAATCCTGAAAAAATCATCACTTTGGTGAAAACCTGGCAAATAGGCACCTTATGACACAAAAAAATTAAAAAATTAGAAAAAGAAAGAAAAACAATTTGTCCATTAGTGAAAACCACTTGGTGGTGCTATGAACAAGTACCTTGGTGAAAACCTCCGTGCAGGCGCCAAGGTAAATAACTGGATCCACTATCCATCATTTTGATACTACAAATCATCTACCATCTAGCCCACCCATGTGCAACATTCCTTCTTTTCCACCTCCCAATAAAACATGCGTATGATGATGAGTTTTCACCTGAGTCATGAACAAGGAATGTCCCGTTAAAACTGAGCTTTTATTGTTATTACTTACTAAGTTGTCATTAGTTTTATGTCCAAAGTCATCCTATATACTCTAGTCGGTTAACACTACTGAAATATTCAGTTGGTAAGCTCTAATGCAGTCGGTTATAGAAGAAGGAAGTCACAGAGTTTAGTATACACCGAATAGTCTACCGAGCAACAAAGATAGTATACCAAGCTAATATGAACTCAGTGAAAAGTGTTACCAGATTCATTGAACCTGGATGCATATGTGGAAATGTGTTACAAGATCGAGGAACAGGGAACCATTATCACATAGGAAATTGCACCTTAAGATTTTGTATGATTTTGAGGACATCTATCCAATAAAATAATTTGTATGGTTATTCATTCGATGAATCATGTTTGTAAGATCGAAGCATGAACAAATCACTGTCATAAGAGATCTATTTATACGACATGAAACGAGGATCAAAATGTATGAAGCAAGACATGTGTGATAGATAAGATGAAAGGAAAACTCATGAGAAAGCATAATGTGTTGTGACTATTACGACTGACAGAGAAATTCAGAGGTCACCAAGAAACATTTTAGAGAATAGTTAAGGAACAGAGTAAACAGAAGGGCTTACCAAGTTGATTTATCAATTACTGAGGTATGCTATGAGCAAGGTAATCTCATATTGAACACATAGAATCTACTACAACATTTCAGATGTGAAGTTGCATATATTTTGTAAAGATTTTGATTGTATTATTTTGAGTTGTAAGAGAAACCTTTAATAGGGTAAAAGACTCTAACAAAGTCTATAAATTGTAAAGCCTTTAACCAGGTGCAACATTTAGTATAAGTGTTGCAAAATCCTTTAGCAAGGTAGATCTAAAGATCTTGATACTCCTAATAGGGTAAGCTATCAGAAATAGCTAAACATGTAGCTCTAACTGAGCAACCTTTATTATTGTAGTAGTGAAGTTGTGGGTGCCATCCCCACTGTAGTTTTTCTCTCTAACCAAGAGTTTCTGTGTAACCAAAATATATGTGTTATGGAGTGAAACATGCATGAATGTTATTTATATGTTTTATCTTTATATTATGTTTCAGTAATATTCAGTTTATGCTTAACAGTAAAGTTTTTGTTGAAGAAAAGTTTTGATGTACTGATTCACCCCTCCCCTCTCAGTACATTAGCTTTCCATATTGGACCTAACAATTTGTATCAGAGATTCAATATTGGAAAAGGGTTTAACTGCCCAAAGAGAAAGATCTTATCAATGGAAGGCTACAAACAATCTCGGAGAATTGTGGATCTTCAAAATGAATTGGATCATGCTAATCAAGTGATTGCAAACATGTAGAAATGAATGCAAAGATCACTAAAAGTTAGAAGAAGGTTGTTTGATGATTTACAAGACTCACAAGAGTTGGTGGAACAAATTGAGACATCATCTGAGAACAGTATATCATAAGAGACTGAAGAAATGATTGGAGAACTGAAAGAAAAGAACAAAGCACTGACTGATCAGCTAAAAGCAATGAAAAGAGAATATGAGCATTTTAGCACATAGATGACTGAAAATCTTGATGCATTAAGAACAACTAAGGATAAAATAAGAGACATGCAAAGGGAAAAACAACAACTAGAAGCATTAGTGTCTGAAAACAATGATGAAATCACAAGGATGACTGGAATTCAAAGTAATCTTTTTGATCAATTGGGTTATGCACATCATGAAGCAAATCTAAAGGAAAATGAGAATCAAGCATTGAAACTTGAACTATCAAGATTGACTGATGAACTTGAAGTAGAAAAGAAATCAAAAGAAACACTAAAGAAAAGCTATGAAGCATCAAGGATGTTGGAAGAGAAACTAAATATAAGAAGACCCAACAAAGTTGTAGGACTCGGTTACAAAGGAAAGAACTCCATCGAGAAAGGGATCAACACCATCGAGAGAGGAGAATCATCAAAGCAAGTTGGAAACAAAGATAAGATAAAGGACAAGAAGCCCATTTGCAACTATTGTGAAAAACAAAGACATTCTACCAACATGTGCCAAATCAGAAAAGGTAAGCAATCAAATGTCACTAGGTCTGATAGTTATTGTCACAATTGCAATAAGTATGGTCACACATCTAATCAATGTAGGAATAAGTCAATTAACAATTATCAAAAGGCAAAATTCAAGGGGTTTTGCAAAAACTACAATAGATATGGTCACAGTACCGAGAAGTGTTGGTTTAAGAAGAAAAACTATATGTGGTCTCCACACAGAGAAAATTCCAGAAGCTACCAAACTCACACAGATCTTAACCAATAGTATACTGCAGTACCATGGGATTACAATACAAGGATATGGTGTGAATGTTGTGGAAGATATGGACATATAAGTGCCAACTGCTTTATAAGGTTTGGAATGAACAACCGAAGATCATGGAGAAATCATGGTATGGCATGTTTTCATTGTCACAAAGTTGGCCACTTGGCCAAAGATTGCAAAGATCAACCCAAAGGAGATACTGAGGAAATAAGAAGCAAATTATAGATGATTCAGAAAAAAGATGGAAAATGTGTCAACTAATGAAGAAAGCACCTTACCTATCGAGTTAGGTGCATCTATTTCAAATTAATCGGTAAAGGTATGAAGGGACTGCATTCTCTCAAGGCTATATCTTAAAAGTTTCTATTTTATCATGTACTTAATTCCAAAATATGCATAGCTAAGATGCAATAGCAAGTTTGAAATTTTGTCTAGTCTTTTGGAGTACCAGAGAAGTCAGTAAATGCAAGAAGCTCGTCTAGTCGGTAAAAGCACAAAAAGGAAGGTAATCAGTTTAATGGAACCGAGTGCATTTAATGTTTTCTGACCTAACTGCATGGAGCTTGATAAGGTAAAATGTGTACTTAAAGCCTTTTGCGCGGTCATTTTACACTTACCAAGTTTTCAAAAAGCAGATCTAAGCGATTCAAAGGTGATGAAACTCCTCCCGAGCAAATTTCAAGGTATTTATTCATCAATCTCAACACATTTTTCAAGCAAGTCAATTGATCATATTAGTTGAGAATGCCTGCTTTATATTTACTAAGAGGAAAGCGTTTGCTGGTTAAGTTTCAAACCCTAAAATTTTTCATTAGTAATTATCCAAAGTTTGAAATGGCTCCAAAGATTCAGAAACCTCTTGTTGTTGAAACCATTGAGAAGCCCTCACTAAAATATTCCTTACCTCCCAAAGTAGCATCCAAACCCGATGATAAAACAACATTTTCTCTCATTCCAGATAGGGTTCTATTGGTTGAGGATGTCAGATTCTACACTAAGTGTCGAGTTGAAGAACTAGGTCATATTGAGATCAAGGACATGTATGATGAATTATGCATCGATGGAAATCTGGATAGCAAATATGAGCATATCAAAGTCAAGGGATTGACTGAAGCCCTAACCTACCTGTGAGTCTTCAAACCCCAATGGGTTAAATTTGTTTTGAGCAGAGTTCATGATGACTTTATATGGTTAGAGGAGAAACCGTTCAAAATCACAAAGGAAATCATCCACTTAATCACAGGTTACCCTATATTCGATCATGCCCATGCACAGAAAATGATTCCACAAAAGGAATTAATAACTTTAACTGGAGTTGAATCTGATTGCAGAGGTCTGAAATTGAATAATGTTACAGATGTAGAGCTGAAGTTTGCAATTAGAGTCATAGGGTATTGTTTCTTTCAATCGGCAAGGGAAAATAATGTACCATGTGCAGCTGTTGATTTAGCATACAAAATTGTGAAAAAGGGTATGAAGATTGACCTATGCTAAGTGTTGTTTAAAAATCTTTTTGAAAATCTCACCACCATAAGGAAGCCGAAGAAGAAAAACTCGACAAACACACTAAAGTTTGGGTCACTCTTAGTATGCATGTTTTTCTTTTTTCATAAATTCTTTCCATCAATCGGTAATGTAGTTTGGGAGCTACACCGACCAATCACCCATCAAATAAATGATTTTATCAAATAGCTAGGTGATAATTTTAATGATATATTGGATGATTACTTTAGCAAATTTCAAGAAAAGATGCATAACAGGTACAAAATCCCACCTCAGTTAGTGGAGAAATACAAGGATAATATATGTTTTGAAGTTGACACTGACTACTGTTATGTCAATGCTATAGAACCAAGAACTCAAGCTTTGCCACCTATGGATTATGAGATTGATTCTAACATTAAGCAGTAGCAAATAGATGCCTATCTTGCACTTCCAAGGCATGCTACTGAGATCAGGTACGGTACCTATGAAGAGGTCAAAGAAAAAGTCAAGATGAGCATTGTAGTACCTAAGGCTACAAGGAAAGCAACCAAAATGATCAAAGTATTAATAGATCATCTACAGTGTCACCGAGTAAGAAGCAGAAAAATGTTGCAATGCCTAAGGTAACAAAAACTTATAAGAAGTCTACTCAGAGACTCATTTTGAATAAAGGGTCAAGTGACACCGAATCTGAAGACAGAAATAAATTTCAGATTGTCAAAAGCACAAAGGAAGATGTACACAGTGTTGATAACTTTTGTGCCAAATTGAAAAAATATGGAGGATTCGAGACATTCAGATATGTAAAATATGAATCCAAAACTGAAGAAGAAAAGAGGAAAATTGAAGAAGCTGTAATCTGCACACTTCTTAAAATTTGATTAGTCCCATTGGAAGTAACTAATTCTCTTCCAAAAGAATTGTACTTACACATTGATAATAGGTGGAAATATGCTATGGACTCATAAAAGAAGATAAGAGAAAGAAGTCTAGTACATCTCTTTCCAGACATGTCAATAGATGAGATAAGTGAACATCTAAAAAACTACCAGACAAACTTCCTAGTCAAGCAAAGAGCCTTGAAATTGATGAATGGCCTTTATATTGAAATAGAGAATGAAACAAAAGAAAAATGGCAAGAAATTTTTCGAATCAAGAGTGTTGATGAGCAAGGTGACATTGAAATAGTTGATATCACCGAGCAAGATCCTGCTAGTACCATACAACTTGATGAGGATATCATGAACACCGAGGTATAGGAACAGGAGATGATAGAAGGGAATGCCTATGCCAAACTAGTATGAATTGAATCAGTTTTGGAACAAGTCAAGTCCTATCCTCTGGTAACTCAACATGTTTCAACCAAGACACCTCAGGACACTGAACAAGGCAAAGAGGGTCAACAGTCTACCAAAGGAGAAGATACTTCTCAAACCACTGGGGAACAAACTTCTCAAGCCCCAACAAGCACTGAAACTGTTGCCACTGAGACCCCAAGCACAAAATCACCAAAGGCTACATCTAAGGCTAAAGAAACTAACAAAAGTGTTGCCTCTACCGAGCAACCTACCGAGGGTGAACAAACCTCCCAAGCCATTGTACTGGTTCAACCAATGAAAGCCTCACCATCTAGGGAGAAGAAAATGAAGAAGCATAGTTTCAAGCTAGATCTGTCAAAGCCGATTGTGTTGCCAAATGTAGACATTTCAAAACTAAAAGGGCCAGCACTCATTGAATTCGGGGACCTATGCAAAGCCAAAGCAGAACAAGAGAGACAAATAGTTATATAGAAGAAAAATAGAGTACTTTAGAAGGTTAAAGCATTATTAATAGAAATGCTACCTGAAGCTACCGTGACAATAGATGCAGCCATCCATATTCAACTGGATGAACTCCTCACTAAAATAGAAGCATCTGGAGTAGACGCATCTGAATACCTGAGCAAATTGAAGGACAAAGAGCTCTCTACCAAAATGATTGAAGAGGTACAGAAAGCCAATTCTATCGGTAAAGTTAAGCTAACCGGACTCATTGCTGAGTTGTCCGCTCAACTCAAACATATTCTTTATTTATTTCAAAAGCTTTGTACATTTTCTTTATTCATTAAAGATATCAAGAATAAAACCAAAGTTATTGAAAAAGAGATCAACTATCTCTCAAATAAATTGACCACCGAGCCCAATTCTATTCAGAATTTCTATACCAAGTTACAATCTCTCATGGCTCAATAGTTGGAACTTCAGAATGAAGAGCACAAAATAAGAATGGATGTTATGACTCTTCAAACCTTATTCATTCCACACTTGTCCTCCATTCAAGAGTAGATCAACTGAGATACACAGTTGTCCACTCAAGTTGAGGGAAGCACATTAGATGGTTTGATTTCACTGTTAGCTGATATTACAACTCAGAATTCCCTAATAGACAATGTCAAGGATGCCCTCTCTACCGCTCTCACCGATGCATGTACAAAGTATAAATCCATTTTTGACCAGTTGCCTCCACCGAATGGTAACTAGGTTTGATGTTTGTCAAAAAGGGGGAGTATAGTGTATATAAGAGGAAGTATGCCGAGCAGATTAGAGTATCTGGATGTATAGGTAAGTTTGACTAGGGGATAATAAAGCACCGAGCAGTGAATACAGAATAGTAAAGCTGCATGAAAAATCAGAGTTATGTACAATATATTGATAAGGGGAGTATATTTGAGTATACTATTTATTGACAATTGTATATACTATTAGTTTAGTCAAATTTTGTAGTATATAGATTTTTGAGTTATGACTTTGAAAGGAGTTTTGTCAAATATTTCAAAACTAATGTCAAAAGGGGAGATTGTTATTACTTACTAAGTTGTCATTAGTTTTATGTCCAAAGTCATCCTATATAATCTAGTCTGTTAACACTACCAAAATATTTAGTCGGTAAGCTCTAATGCAATTGGTTATAGAAGAAAGAAGTCACGGAGTTTAGTATACACCAAACAGTCTACCAAGTAACGCTCTATGTCTACCGAGTAGCAAAGATGGTATACCGAGTTAATATGAACCAAGTGAAAAGTGTTACCAGATTCATTGAACCTGGACACATATGTGGAAACGTGTTACAAGATCAAGGAATAGGGAACCGTTATCACATAGGAAATTGCACCTTAAGATTTTGTATGATTTTGAGGACATCTATCCAATGAAATAATTTGTATGGTTATTCATTCGATGAATCATGTTTGTAAGATTGAAGCATGAAAAAATCATTGTCATAAGAGATCTATTTATATAGCATGAAATGAGGATCAAAATGTATGAAGAAAGACATGTGTGATAGATAAGTTGAAAGGCAAACTCATGAGAAAGCATAATTTGTTGTGACTGTTATGACTGATAGAGAAATTCAGAGGTCACCGAGAAAGATTTCAGAGAATAGTTAAGGAATAGAGTAAACAGAAGGGTTTACCGAGTTGATTTATCAATTACCAAGGTATGCTATGAGCAAAGTAATCTCGTATTGAACACATAGAATCTGCTACAACATTTCAGATGTGAAGTTGTAGATATTTTGTAAAGATTTTGATTGTATTATTTTGTGTTGTAAGAGAAAGCTTTAACAGGGTAAAAGACTCTAACAAAGTCTATAAATTGTAAAGCCTTTAACTAGGTGCAACATTTAGTATAAGTGTTGTAAAATTATTTAGCAAGGTAGATCTAAAGATCTTGATACGCCTAACAGGGTAAGCTATTAGAAATAGCTAAACATGTAGCTCTAACTGAGCAACCTTTATTATTGCAGTAGTGAAGTTGTGGGTGCCATCCCCATAGCAGTTTTTCTCTCTAACCAAGAGTTTCTATGTAACCAAAATATATGTGTTACGAAGTGAAACATGTATGAATGTTATTTATATGTTTTAGCTTTATATTATGTTTCAACAATATTCAGTTTATGCTTAACAGTAAAGTTTATGTTGAAGAAAAGTTTTGATGTACTGATTCACCCCTCCCCTCTCAGTACATTAGCTTTCCATATTGGACCTAACATTTATGCCTCTGTGTAAGCTTCAAGAAGTCTTGAGAAACAATCCCAAGTCCACAAGTCACTCTCCAAAACCATTAAATCACTTGCCTAAATCCACAAATCCACTTTGCCCTAGGGATGATTCCTTCCCTCGCTAGGCAACCTAATTCACCATCCTAAGTCCTACTCTTGGCAAGAGGTATCATTTTGTCATAGAATAATTAACTTGTTAGATCTTGTAGGATCTTCTCATTTAGACTTGCATCTTTTTGCCCTACGACTGCCACTATTTATGACTACCTAGTTTTTTCCATATCTAGGTATGTTACGATAGGTGCATACTGGGGCATATTTTCATAGCAGTGCATGTTTTGGATCTCTCTTGTACAAAATGATGACCTAGTATTTGTGTTTATCAACACTTACCTTCTTGTGTACAATAGTTATCGGTGTGTTTGAGGGTTTCCTTGCACGAACCCACAACTTTGTATTAGTGTTTCTTAACACTTGCATTATTGTGTGCAAGAAATTCCCATTTGTCTATAGAGTCAGTCCACGCCCTGGGTTTCTCATGGCATCCTGATTTCTATAATTAGTGGTGCAAGCCACTCAGGGCAACATCAAACTAGGTTGGCTCTCCACATTCATTGTGCACAATATCTCACCATCATTCCATCAAATCATAAACTCAATAATCCCATGGAATTCTCATTTTCCCCCACTTCCCATCTAGTCCATATTCTTCTATCTAAGATCATTGTGTTATTATTGGCATATTCCCTCTTTTTATTAATTCATTCACATCATGTAGAGTGCATTTCTTAGACAGTCATTTTTTTTTCCATAAAACATTTACCATATAAGATTGCATCACATAAAAGATACACTCATCCACATAGAATTAAATTTAGACTGCATCATAAATCATTCACACATGTGTATTTATACATAAAGCATAACAAACACTCATCCTGCATCCAAAAAATATGTCAGCAACACATCATAAACATAAATACATAAGCATCCACTCTGCATCACAAAATAGGTTAGCATAGCACATCCATGATTGCATCCATATATGACATCATAAGAGAAACAAAAATAATCCATCACAGTAAATGCTACACATCATCTGTCACCAATCGAATCATGTATACATATATATATATAAAGAGGAAAATATGTTCATTATGATACAATGACCCCTCATTGGGTCCGTTGTGGCATATATGGGCCCCGGTGAGGGCCCATCTTCCCCCGCGGTCTCGCCTCTCCTATTCTTCCTTCCAAATTCTTTACGACAACTTCATATTTCTTCCTCATTTATCCCTTCCACCCTGATTCTTCTTCCTCCTTTTTTGAGAATTTTTCATCCTTTTTTCGAAAAAATTCTCGAGGGGGCATACACCTCCCATGCTTTACGCTGGGGCATCCTTTTCTTCTTCTATATTCTACACATCACCAAAATGTAGACACTTCAAAATAATTATGCATAATTATTTTTAATCCCTCACATAATTAATTCTAATTCTGATAATGTCTTATATAGGATTAATCCTTCCTAAAACCAGACATTGCACTCTAATCATGTCTTATATAGGTTGAATCCTTCCTGAAACCAGACGTTGTGATCAGTCATGTCTTATATAGGATGAATCCTTCTTGAAACCAGATGTTGCGCTCAGATCATGTCTTATATAGGATGAATCCTTCCTCAAACCAAACGTTGTGATCAGTCAAGTCCTATATAGGATGACTCCTTCCTACAACTAGACGTTGTGATCAGTCATTTCTTATACAGGATGAATCCTTTCTGAAACTAGACATTGCAGTCTGATCATGTCTTATATAGGATGAATCCTTCCTGAAACTAGACGCTGTGATCAATCATGTCTTATATAGGGTGAATCCTTCCTGAAACCAAACGTTGCGCTATGATCATGTCTTATACAGGATGAATCCTTCCTGAAACTAGATGCTTTGATCATCTTTGTCTTATACAGGATGAATCCTTCCTGAAACCAGACTGAATCTAGATCTTATCAATCAAATCAATATCATCATCAAAAAACAAGATTATTCTTTGAATCAATGCGTCATCACACCTCGCTTCAAAGAGAGGCAAAATGTAGACACTTAAAAATAATTATTTTTAATTTTTTTAATTCCTCACATAATTAATTAATTAATTATCTTAATTCAAATTCTCCTCAATATTAATTAAATATAATTAATATTGTCACTATGGTATGTGACTGATTTATTTAATAAATCAATCCCTTTCTTTATTCTTCTAAAAATTAAATCCCCACAAATCTCCCTCTTAGCTAATTAATTTCAATTAATTAGTTAACCCACATGATTCCTACAAAACATCTTCTTAATTCATCATTAACCTAATAAATTCTTCTAGAAACTCCCTAAACTCACTTAACCTTATTCTTCTCATTTTTAATTCCCTCCACTCATTCTCTCTCCTAGTCAAATCCTCCTACAATTCCTAATCCCACCTAACATTTCCTCTAATCCCCCTCCTAATGAGTTGCTAATGGCTAATCATGATGATTAGCCACAAAGTCAACCCCTTGTCCCTTCCATCCAACCACCAGCTTTTAATGCTCTTTTCCTAGGAGGATGTGAGATTTTCGAAATCTCACAATCCTCTAGGCATCTCCTCTCCCAAGGAATTTTTAATTCCTTCTTATACGTTTAATTCCCATGATCATCCCTTTTTGGAGAATTTTTAATTCCTCTTCTCCATTCTTCAAGGAATGTCACATCCCTTGCTCCTCTCAAGGTACATTGGGATGTCTTCCCAATGCACCTTGCTCTTCTCGAGGTACCTTGGGAAGTCTTCCCAATACACCTTGAGGAGTGTGGAGACAAGAAATGCCTTTAAGACATATCTGTTGGTCTCCACACCCTCTCTTGGACCTTGTGTGAGCTCACAAGAAATCCTAGCCCTTCATCTTGGATCCATCCCAACCATCCATTCTTCCTCTCCTCTTCTTATAAATTGAGGACTCCATCCCTTCATTGATCATCTCCAAGTTTAGTAATCTTATGCTATCCTTTCGAGCCAAGGAAATCATCTTGGCAACCTTATCATGTTCAAATCATATCTCATCCACACTTGATCATCTCATCCTTATCATCTTCCAAATCCATTCCATTTGTGCACAACATTGGAGAGCCATCCACATCAAGTAAGCAAGAGGAGCACATCAAGTGGAGCATTACCAAGGGGTGCCTTCACTTCATCAAGCTCAATATGAGGGAGAGGTATAATATTTTGTGATGTATATGCATCTTATTCATGTTTTCATGTGTTTTGGAGTTATGTCTTTGATTTCATATGATTATATGTTTGACTTGCATATTTTCTAACTAAATTCACTTCACAAGTCTTTTCTCCTCTTCAACACCTTCAATAGAAAGGCTAACAAGATGAAATTTTTTCTTGTGGTGTGGCCCCTAGGCCGACAGTAATCCCTAAACTCACTTGTTTTGCTAAATATTTGGCCTCTTTCATCTTTTCATTTAACTTTTTCCTCAGTTCTTTTATGGTTTAAGTATTTTCAATTTCCTCCTTTGGGTCCGCAGAGGTGTTCTTCCTCGACTCTAACTGTGTTCTCCTTGTATATTCCTTATGTATCCTCGATTAAGGATTGTCAGTCGGGATATTCTTTTGTTTACCTCTGGATACAACTATTTTAATCCTTAGATTTAACCACTTCTTGGTTCTATCTATTACCGGTTGAGAGATGGTATCAATGTCTACCACTTCTTGTTGTGATTACCTAATTGGAGGAAGCGGCCTCTTATCTATCCTTGTTTCTCTATACATGGGATCTAGAAAAACATCATCATCATGCAACTATTTGGGTAAGTTGGTCTCAATACCAAAATCCCTTATTTGAGGAATAGTAAGGTGATGGTAGTATTTCTCTCTTGCCTCAAAGCTATCCTAGAGATTGGCCCAAAAATATTCTAGGGTAGGTTGATGTCCTTCATATACTTTGGGCATTAATCCCTTTAGTTTATTGTATGGGTCATAAAATTGCCTAGCGAAATTGAAAGGCTTCAACTGTAGCTCCTACAATTCTTGTTCAGCAGCCTTTGCCACATGAATCTTCGGATATGAAAAGAATGATAAATTTAAGAGGAAATCCTCACATGTAACCCTCATCTTATGTCTTGAGGACATAAAATTTTGCAAATGCACCATTTTTCTTGCATATTCTAACAAAATTATTCTATTTGTACAATACCTAGGCAACAAAAATGGTTCTCCAGTGAACCCACTCACTCTCAGATAAGTAGATCGGGAGTTTTGTACAAACCAACACCCCCACTTGTTTACTAACTCCATTCCTTCCTTGCTCAGCCTGAACCTAGTGTCTGCTATTAGCCTTATAATAATTGGAAACAAAAATGTGTCATTGATTCTCTTGTAGTGTAGCCTGGATTCTTTCAGCGACAACTGGGTGTAGTATTCCCACACAACATTTTGTCCTTCTTCTTCCCCCAGTGTGCCCTCAATCTGCAGCTCTGGAAATTGACTGGATCAGGCTACTACCCAAAAAATATAAGATGTAAAGAAAAAATTATTCATATTATGTACCTCCTTGAGTTGGTCTCTTATGTTATCTGACAAAATTTTACCCAGTCGTAGTACTGTCATCCATCCAAAATTGTTAGCATGAATTAGAACATCCATGGTTGGAAGTGTTGGTAGGCAGGTTTGCCGAAGGCCTTGCTGAGCATTATTATCAAGTCTCTTTGTGTTTCGTTAAAATACTCCCTCAAAATCTCATTCGCCTTTAAGCCTATTTCCCATTCTTCCTTGAGCCATTCTTCATTCTTTCTCTTTTTACATTGGCTCATATTTTGGTTCCATTCTCTTTCTCCATCTTCTTCTCCCTGAACTAGTACCTCCTTCTTGGTGGGAATATGGAAGAATAGGGCCAACATATCAGGGGACAAATCAATCACCACATTTGTATCAATGTTGATACATTGCCTAGTGTCGGGATTATAGAATTGTGCAATTTGCATTATAAACTCTGTGGCCTGCACTGATTGTGGGAACACAATTGCCTCTACCAGACTAGATATTTTAATCTGCATGTATTCTGCACTTAGTATGGGTTTCTCCAATTGCTTTTCAATGTCTTCAAGCTCAATATGCTCGATCTCCATGTCTGTTACCCACTAAATTGCATCTTCTTGCTTTGAGGTGTATGTTTGCCCCTGGTATTGGTATTTTATTGTGACTGTGAGCTTCTCAAGATCTTTTGCCTTTCGAGAAGATTCCATTAACACAACTAAACCTACAAAGCCAACCAAACAAGCATCAAACACTACTCAAAGAAACATCACTACAAAAGCAGCTCACTTCGGGACTCCAAGATTCTGAGGTCCCGAGGTGAGAAAAAAAAGAAACTACGAAGAAAACTCGGGAGTTTGTGAACCCGAGGTCCTAATTTTTGAAAATCAACATGACTAATAAATTTGGAACCTCGGGAACCTAAGATACCGAACTCACCAAGAACGCAAAAAGCAACCACTTCGGGAAGTTGGGAACCTAGATTTCTGAAGTGGTGAAACTACTAATTATAGAAACAAACCTGGGACTTCATGGTTCCAAAGTTCCATGGTGGCACTCTAAGATGCAACGTGAAACTCTAGACGAAAGTTCAAACAAAATAAAAAGATGAAGCAGAAAAGAGGGTTCGGGATCCCAAAGCTACGGGGTTCTGAATCGAACAAACATGCAAAAGAGAAACTAATTCAGGAACTCAAGAGCTCAGGATTCTGAATTAATTTAAACAAGACCCAAAAACCACTAAAACTACCATTTTGGGAACTCAGGAACCTGAGTTTCCTAATTGATGGAAAACAAACCAATGGCCCCTATTTTGGTAACTCGAGAACCTAGGTTTCCGAAGTAGGGAAAAAGAAAATGACAAAGGAAAAGACTTATCATTTAGGGGACTTGAGAACATGAGTGTCTGAAATGATAAGACAACGAAAAAACCCCTAACCCAGAATCTCAAGAACCCAAGTTTCCAAGGTTAGGACAAAACAGAAAACCACAAGAAAAACAAGCAAACCAAGTAAAATAGAGAGAGAAGGCTATGTGTTGATTGTAGGGAACTAAATAGAGATTCACTCAAATATTATTACCCACTACCCTCTATGGAACATTTTTTTCCTTTTATCAGGTTTTGAGAGGTTCTCACTCCTTGATGGGTGTTATAGTTATAACCAAATTTTAGTGAAAGAAGAGGACTAATACAAGACATCTATTAGCAACTCAAGGATTAGAAGAAAATCTGACTTTAGGCTACAAAAAATTATCTACAGTATAGAAATGGATCATCAACCAACTTTAAGAGACATAACCCTTCATTGAAATTTTCATATATAATGGTTGTAAATTATATCCAAAAATAAGATGAAATGTTAATTGAGAGATAACTATGAGATATGCATGATCAAGGAAACAAGCAAATAACAATCAAATCAACACAATAACAATTGAATGAACCACGCGGCTAGAATTTCATAACCCAATATCATCAATATTACTAAATTGGCATTCAAATGATGAACTCTAGAAAATATATAAAGTCAGACAACTTCACATACCAATGGAAATGAATATCATCAAACCAATAATCACCCTATCAATTTAATCCTCATATACCATTTACATGCGCAATATGATTCATAAAATAACAAAGTATCCAAAAGAACTACTTGTTGATTCAAATAATAGAAGTTACTAGATAACGAAGAACATAACCATATCAAACACACAAGTAGACTAGACAATCCACAAGTTTCTTTTTGTATTAAACTTCAAAGAGTATCACAAAATCTTCTAAACTAATAAAAATCTGAATAAAAATCTCTAAAAGAATCTCTAAATTGGACCTCAAATCTTCAATTCATGGACCCTTACAATGAATCAAAAATTTTAATTTATAGAGTTCAAATCCTAAATTCTAGGAATTAAAAGCTATTTGAACTAAACGTTACAAAAACAAGGAGTTGTAGTTGACATGCAAGTCTCTTCCTTAAACTCTAGTGAAACTACTAGCCAACTATTTGTAAGGAAACTCAGGTGCGGAAACAACTTCCTACACTAATCTCTAGAGGAAAGTATTGTGCAAATTCTTTTAGATCCTTACAATTTCAGATTTGTTAAATACTTTAACAAAGATATTGCAGCCATATACCATGCATACATAAAATAGAGAATGACACAATGATTTACCCTGGGGAAAACCTTTCGGTAAAAAACCCCAGCACTCCAAAACCTGCACAATGTATTATCTTCAACACAATGGTTACAACACACTTGCAATGCAAGTTCTTTCAGGAGACAATCAACACTTCAAGACAAATCCAGTAGCATGATATCATACCAACAATACACTCTTTTCGTATCACAGTCTGTAACCCTAAAAAATGCTTACGCGCTTTCCTTTTTAGGGCAACTTCCAAAGAACCCCATGATTGAGGAAGAGTGTACAGTACTCAACTTTATCAGTTGCCACATGTCTTGCATGTCTTTACCCATCATTGAAATCTCCTAGAAATAGCTCTTACGTGTCATAGGAATCTGTCATAACCATTTCAGCCATGATCTCCTTACACACAATTCAAGATGCCGACACATCAAGTGGAGTGACACATCAACATGCCAACTAGACATGTACACTCACACTTAATTACATTATTTGCAAGAAATACATTTTACAAACCAAATAATAAGAATAGGAATTATCCAAGGTTGAGACACCTTATTCCTAACACTATTAATACAAAACATGCGTTCTTGAAATTGACCATTACAGCCATGCAGAATTTTGCCCAAAAACTAAAGTTGGTGTTGTGTAGTAGTTGAACTCTCGACCTTTGTGGTAATAAAAAATATCTTCAAAAAGAAGTTGAAATTGCATGTGTAGCAACTATATGTTCATCCTTTACTCCTTTTATAGCTCTTATAGTTACTAATAAAACATGCAACTATGTCTTCAGGATGATCAACAACATACGAAATCCAGAACTCAATCAACTTATCAATTACTCCCTCCGCATGTATACACTGAGAAGTAAAAAATGAGTACCTATCCATTAACCCTAAATTAAACTCCACTATAGGTGCAAAGTGATGAGCTGCATATTGGTCCCATTGATCTAGCACTATGCCTTCCTCCAGGCAATTATCTCAAAATTTTGTGACCATATGCCCCTAGCAACTTCTTTACAAAATTCTCATATTACTTATTGACTTAAAAAGGGGAGCATGTGCCTCCCAAATCCTCGACCTACACTACTCAAGAACTTCTATCGTAAATTCTATTACAAAAATATAAGACTGTGAACTATCAAAATCATCTCCTCCGAGAAAATCTTCATTTTTACACACTTCTTCACCCAAGGCCAATATTTTATTTAAGTTTTTACACTGCTTGGTGAAGTCTCTTATTCTCACTTCCCAATTTGTTCATCAGTCTCTTATTTCTTTCTTTGTTTTGAGGACCCTTTCATAAATTCCCATTGTATGTTATAGAAAAGGTTTTACCTTTGAAATATTATCCTTTGCCCATGATTGTGTAGTAGTTGCTACCTTCCTTATTTCAATTAAATCTCTAACATCACCTTCTAGGAGTGCTGATGTGGATGGCAATGTGTCATCACCCCTTGAATCTAAAGGCTTCCCCATCTCCACAAGAAATTTCTTATATTGTTCTAATTGTGCATTTACCTGCAGCTGGGAGTTATGCTCCTTCTCCATTGTGCTCCTCACTATACTAGTAGAAAACTCCAAAGTGTCCAACCCTCCCCACTTTCTCTGCCTCCCAAGTCTAACTTGTGACACTTAATATTTTGAAGGACCTTCTCCTTCAACCTCCATAGGAGATGTGATATCAGCAATTACTTCACCGGAGCCAATTCCAGATAAATGATGAATCATTTTGGCCCTCTTTGTTTTCTTTGGCTCCTCAGTAATAGCTTGCTACAATGAAATTTTAGGCAGAACCACATTTTTCTTCTTATTAAAAGTGAAGGTTAACCATTGTGGTGTTCCTTCATCCGTATTTCCTCCTTGGATGGTTATTTGTGTCTTCATTCTTCCAGCTTCTTGTGACGGTTACTCCTCCTATTGTTGCTCTTGTTCTGCATCCTGTGTATTGGGAGGAGTTTGGGTTTTTCCATGGGTAGGTTGTATTGGTATGGTGAATTGTTATTATTGTGAGAGCATTTTTTGAGCCAAGTTTGCTTGTAGAGCGCTATCAATATTAAGCTATTGTTGATATTCTTCCAATTGCCCGCTCACTTTCTCATTGAAGTCTTTGGTTGGCTCTTGACCTTGTTTCTCTATTTCTCCACCTGTGATATCTTTCAACAAGTTTTCTACATCCCATGGAGTGAGAACAAGTCTCTCATCATGATCTTCATCATGTCCTTGTCCCATTTCCCCCTCTTCACCTTGTTGTTGCTCCTGTGGGCCCTGATCATTTTTGTCCATGGGGGTTACCTATGTGAGTTCTAAAACCTTTTGTATGGTGGCCCCCCTTCATTTCTCTGCACTAGAAGGAGTCATTATTTTCCTCTTCTTGGACTTTACCTTCTATGGTGTTGGCTCAGCCTCCTCTTGGTCTGAGTCTGACTCCACATTATGAATAATTATTGTCTCAGTTGTGGGAGTCATTGTAGGCACAAGAATTTGTGAAACAACAAAAGGTGGGGTGACCACTTTTTTAACCAAAGGTGGAGGCATTATCAGCATAGCTGGTGTAACAGATGCAATTGATGTGGTGGCAGGAGTTGTTATTCCAAAGGTAGTAGCAGTGGTGGTACCAGTGGTGGTAGTTGTAGTGGTAGCACTAGAAGGTTGAGCCTCTTGAGAAGGTTGTTCTTTCATTGCTAGAACACCTTCAACGGTGGGCCTAACGTGATGAATTTTCTACTTGAGGTGTCGCCCCTAGGCCGACAGTAATCCCTAAACTCACCTGTTTAGCCAAATATTTGACCTCTTTCATTTTTTAGTTTAACTTTTGCATCATTTCTTCTATGGTCAAAGGATTTTCAGCTTCCTCCTCTAGGTTCGTAGAGGTGTTCTTCCTCGACTGTAACCATGTTCTCCTTGTATATTCCTTATGTATCCTCAATTAAGGATTGTTAGTTAGGATATTCTTTTGTTTACCTCTGGATGCAACTAGTTTAATCCTTAGACTTAACCACTTCTTGGTTCTATCTATTACCAGCTAAGAGATGGTATCAATGTCTTCCACTTCTTGTTGTGACCACCTAATTGGAGGAAGCGACCTCTTATCTATCCATGTTTCTCTGTAAATGGGATCTAGAAAAACATCATCATCAAGCGACTATTTGGTAATGTTGGTCTCAATACCAAAATCCCTTATTTGAGGAACAGTAAGGTGAAGGTAGTATTTATCTCTTACCTCAAAGCTATCCTAGAGATTGGCCCAAAATCCCTCCAGGGCAAGTTGATGTCCTTCATATACTTTGGGCATCTGTAATGCGCCACCAGGAACCCTAAAGGAAAACAACACAAGTAGGCAACTAAAGGGTGAGATAATTTTTTTTGTTAAAGACTAAGTGTACTAACTATAATCATTGCACGTTTAACAACACAATGGAAGTCTATCATAAGTTTTCCTAAGGGTAACCAATGAAGATTAATTTCAAAGATTATATTAACACCATAGTTAATCCATTTAACTAGATAAATTGAATACTTAAGTTTAAAATCACACATACATCCAAATTTCACAATAAAGAAATAAAAGTATTCCAATGTACCCAATTTTCATAAACCATTTAAACATAAGATCAAAACAATAACATTCATTTCACTGACATAATAATATTATAATATCCATAAATACATGGCTTCCAATAATACCACTGGTTACAAAGATACAATACCAAGGTTACATAAAAGTCTGATACAATGACCACAAGGTCTCAACTGAACAATGATCTCAAACAAGAGCTGGTACATAAACCATGATCCAAGAAACACCAGCAAAGCCTTTGCTCGCCTAAAGATACAATCCAGAACATCCGATGGGAAGTGGCACTACCACCCGACCATGTGATCCCGAAATGGAACCACCCCACCATGCTAGGAGATAGTAGAAAGCCTCAAGCAAGCAAAGTAAGACAAGTACAAAAGGACTACAAGACTCTACAACCATCCATGTAACACAACTCACAAAACACTAGTGACTCTAAGAAGAGAGTGTGATCGCATAGCTTGATGGTTACCATGGTACAGCCTCCATAGGTCCCGACCCCCATACTCGAGTTTCTCCTGGTAACCTCTCCCGAGCCTCCGGTTCCAACTAAGTCTCATGTAGACCCTACCAATCCTTTTGTGAAGACAAGGTGGTAAGTTTGCCATTCCAGGCCTTCTCGTAACATCATGAGTCCTGTACAAGCACTCACCTATGCACAAGGCACATTTATCTTAATTAAGTTTTCAACTACCCACCCCCTAGTCAATTATTAAGTTATCACTTTTTAACTAACTTTCGAAGGGTTATCTTGTCATCCACTTTGGGCACAACCCCCACTCAAAAGCCACTCTCTCTCTTAGGACACTTACAGGAAATGTTTCTCTCTACGAGAACTCTATGGCGAAACAGGCAACCATAAACAATCCTGACAAGCACAGATGATGGATACACAAATACCAACCCAAGATTGACCATTTCGACAAAAACACATAATGGCTCATATCAAATAGGTTATACAACAACACCTGGTCTAGGAGAAATAATAACATAGGACACAATGACAATTTAACCAAAATTGCAATGAAATAAAACTTGACTGAGAACACAATATATGCAAGATCCTATTACAGGCAATTTTTCTTAAAAACAGCCAAAGCATAAATAACATGCAATTTATAAATTTCCAAATAACAAGAACTTCCAATTTTTTAATACCAAAAACATCCATCTTGTCATTTGTCCAAAAAGATTTAAAATACAAATAACTCTCCTAATGTATTTTCAACATATTTATTTAAACTAACATTCCAAACTGTAATTAAATAATATTTAAAATAACATTTAAAATATTATAATAACTACCAAAAGAAACATATCTAATATTAAATATATATATATAAACCCATATATGAATATACATATATTTATTTATATACATTTATAATATAATACATAATAATATTTAATTTATCTAACCCCTGGGTACGAAACCCAAAATAGTGGACAGGGTTTAGAAATTAATTAAAAATTTAAAAAAACACTTTAACAATTGCAAAAAGGTCATGGTAGCCTATGCTACCGCCGGTAGCTAGTACCTCTGTACAATAGCACTGCTACTGTCGGTAGCTAGTACTACCGTCTGATAGCACTTCTACCGTCTGGTAGCACTACTACCGTAGGTAGCTGCTACCACCGATAGCACTGCTGCCGTCAGTAGTACTGTGTACTAGCGCCGGTAGTGGATGCTACCGTAGGTTTTTTTTTTTTCGTAATAATTATTTTATATATATTTTTAAACAGAACAATAAATAAACAATACTTTTTCAATAATTTCATTTTAATAAAATTTTAACAACAATAATAACAAATATCCAATAATTCCATTTTAACAAAATTCCAATCCTTCTTCTTTTTTTTTTTTTTAAAAAAATTTAATTAACCCAAATAAATTTAATGTGTAATTAAATTTATTTTCTTAAGGTAATTAAAACCATTTCTCAGATAAATACCCTTTCTTTCAAATCTTGCAAATTTCCATGCATCCTAAAATCGGACAAATTTTCTATAACAATTTTTCTAATTTTCACAAAATTACATTCTTCCCACAAACAAGAAATACACATCAGGCATGAATTTTCAAACAAAACTCGAATTCACCAGAAGAGGGTTTGTATTTAAAAATAACTTAACACACACACATTAATCAGAGAAGAATAGAAATATTTACTAAAACCCACAACTAAGAATTCATCCAACCTGGTATAGCTTTCCTGGAAGAAATCTGTAGAAGAGCCCTAATCCCTTCAATAACTTCCAATAAATTTCTTCACCTAAATTATTGACCTATTCCTGTGTGTCCTTGTCCGTGTAACTAAAATAAAGACCTAACCACTATTTAAACTAAAATCCTAGGTTCAATAGCCTTTCCACAAAAAACCTAAATTTAGAATAATAGTAATTTATTTTATTTTATTTTCTAAATTTATCACATGCAATAATAAAAAAAAAACATTATTCCTTCTTTACTTTTCTCATGCACATTAATTAATTTTCTAAATAAAGAATTAATACAATATTTTAATTCCAATTAATTAATTTTCTAAATAAAGAATTAAAACAATACTTTTAATTCCAATTAATTAATTTTCTAAATAAAGAATTAAAACAATACTTTAATTCCAATTAATTCTTTTTTTTCATTTATTTAATTATAACTTTAGAATACAATTAATCTAATTTATTTTTAAAATAAAAATATATTTTTAATACCATGCATCTTAATTTAATAATTTCTTTAATTAACTAAATTTATAATCTCAATGCATAAACAATACAATAATGAGATAATTTCATAAACTTAATTAATTAATTAATTAAATCCACTAAAACACTCAAATTAAACAAATCTCAAGCAATTACCCATAAAAGATAAAATGACAAAATACGAAGACTGAACTAACTGACAAAACGACTAACTAACAACACCCATACGAGTGTAATTGAGTAAAATATAAGGCACACTCAAACCTGTGAAGCCAGGTGGAGACGATACCCCGTACCTACCTAGTACTTGTACCTGCAATATCCTGCATCACCGAACCACACATGCATATATATATAATATAGAAAACATGGCATACACACTGATGAAGGAGAATCGCGACGTTCCCTGTCTCACCGAAATGAGTGAAGGAAAATCATCCCCTTGCATCCAATACACTTGCAAACACACAACATATAATTCCACATTGCATAAATAAAGTAAAATGTCAGTACATAGCAATAATACATAAAATGCCATAAATCACAAGTACTGAAATACTGCAAATAAATTATACATCTCATCTCTAAATAAAGCATAATGTCATAAAAACTGAATAATATGTCATGGTAATGTATCCACTGAAAAACAACCAATAATAAAATATGAGTCTAATGAGTTCAAACTAGTAGGGGTACTACATTCTCCCCCCCAAAACTAGGCTTACTCCTAGAAGCCTAAAATAAATAAGAATATAGTTCTCTCATCTTTGCTGCATCCTCCCAAGTCACTGAGGTCTCATCATTTCAGTCCCATAGGACCCTTACCTGGTCGATGGTATGACCCCCAAGGATCAACTCCTGACGCTGAAGAATGCGCACGGGCTCCATCGAAAGTTGCCTATCCTCGACTTGCAAAGAGTTCAGAAGAAGAACATGTGCCACATTTGGATGATAAGGTTGAAGAACTGAAACATGAAAGACATCGTGGATGTGGGATAGACTCGGTGGCAAAGCAAGACGGCAGGCAATAGGTCCTATCCTCTCAAGGATCTCAAAAGGTCCAACAAACCAAGGTACCAACTTAGATCCCTTTCCATAAAGGATCAGACTCTTCTGTGGACGCACTCTCAAGAACACATGATTGCCAATAGAAAAATAATGATCTACCCTATGAGCATCTGCATACTTCTTCTATCTATCCTGTGCTGCTACTAAATGCTCACGAATCCTATCTACCTACTGCTCCATCTCCCGAAGAATATCCGGTCCTATAAGCACCCTGTCCTCTAACTAATCCCAACTCAAAGGAGTGCGGCAAGGATGACCATACTATGCCTAAAAGGGGGACATACCTATGGAGCTATGATATCCAATGTTATAAGCAAACTCCACTAGATATATATAGTCCTCCCAACGTGACTATTGGTCCATCACATACATGCGAAGCATGTCCTCTAATACCTGATTTACTCTCTCTATCTGACCATCTATCTCTAGATGATAAGCTGAACTAAAATTCAACTAAGTCCCCAAAGCATGCTAAATTGAGGTCCACAATGCTGAGGTAAAGATAGGATCTCTATCAGATATGATTCGCCTTGGAACCCCATGCAATCTCACTACTTCTTCTAAGAAGACTCATGCCACCACTGCTGCTATGTAGGAAGCTCGAATAGGAACAAAGTGAGCAACCTTAGTCAATCTGTCAACTATGACCATGATGGCATCATGACAACATGAAGAGATAGGCAAACCAACAATGAAATCCATCGAAATGATATCCCATTTCCAATCCGGTACTAGATTAGGTTGCAAAAGCCCTACTAGGTGCTGATGCTCTACCTTCACTTGTTAACACTCTAAACATTTGACACAAAATCAGCAATATCACGTTTCATACCCACCCAATGATAAATCTGTCTAAGATCTACATGCATCTTCTTGACTCCAGGATGTGCCGAATAAGGTGCATGATGGGCGTCGGTCATGATCAAAACACAAAGACCCTCCAAAGGAGGTACATAAATTTGTTCATGGTGACGAAGAAGTCCATCTGCCTCAAGGTTATACCTAGAAAATCTACCCCCTAAAGGCCTTCGAGAATCTATAACAGCTCTAACATCCTGATACCAAGTATCCTGAGGAAGAACTCCAAGAATTCTCTCTCTCAAGTCTACTCCAAGGGATAATGCTGAAACTTTATGCCGCCTATGACTCAAAGCATCTGCTACTATGTTCTCTTTACCCTGAATATAAAGAACCTCAAAATCATATTCGTAGAAGAATTCCATCCATCTTCATTGTCGAGCATTCAAGTTTGGTTGTGTGAATATATACTGCAAACTGCGGTGATCACTATGCAGCTGAAACTGATGCCCTAATAGGAAATGCCACCATCAAACCAAAGCATGAACTACAGCTGCCAACTCTAAATCATGAATTGGATAGTTCAACTCGTGGTTCTTGAGTTTGCGAGACTCATAAGCAACCACATGTCCATCCTGCATAAGTACTGCACCAATTCCTTCCAAAGAGGCATCTGTGCATACCATAAAATCTCCAGATGGATCAGGAACTACCAAAATCAGAGCACTGACAAGGAGATCCTTGAAGGTTTTAAAAGCTGCTACACACTGTTCTGACCAAACAAACTTCTTCCCTTTTCTCTAAAGAGAAGTAATAGGGTGTCCTATTCGAGAAAAGCCTTCAACAAAGCGACGGTAATATCCGGCCAAACCCATAAAACTCCTAACTTCAAAAATGTTAGTCGGTGCTGGCCAATCAACAATGGCTTGGATTTTTGAAGGATCCACAAATATACCTTCTCCCGAAACCACATGACCAAGATATTTCACCTTAGTCTGGAAGAAGTCACAATTTGATAAATTGGCATAGAGTTGATTTTCCCTTAAGCAGTACAGTACCTGACGTAAGTGACCCTCATGCTCCTCCATAGATCTAGAATAAATTAGAATGTCATCCAAGATTACAATGATGAAATGATCAAGATAGGTGTGAAAAAATCCATTCAGTAAGCTCATGAAAACTGAAGACATGTTCATCAACCCGAATGGCACCACTGTGAACTCATAGTGGCCATAACGAGTACGAAATGCTGTCTTATGAATGTCTACATCCCGAATGCGTAACTGATGGTATCCAAATTTCAAGTCAATCTTAGAGAACACCTTGGCTCCCTTACCCTGATCAAAAAGGTCATCTATACGAGGCAATGGATATCTATTCCAGATGGTTACCTTATTCAGTTATCGGTAGTCAATGCATAACTGAAGAGAACCATCTTTCTTTTTAACAAAGATAACAAGCGCACCCCAAGGGGAAACACTAGGAAAAATCAATCCCTTGGCCAACAATTCTTCTATCTGCAATTTCAACTTGCTTAACTTCTGAGTAGTCATCCGATATGGTGCTCTTGGAATAGGTTCTACACCAAGAACCAAATCAACACGAAAGTCTATATCTCGCTTCGAAGGCATACCAGGAATATCCAATGAAAACATGTCTGCATACTCTCTAAGAATAGGGTGACTATCAAGAGTGATTTCTCACCTCTCTGACTCATCCAATTCCTCAAGAGTGATTGCAAAAAGCTGACATCCTCTACGCATGCACCGCTTAAGTTGCATAGCAGAGATCATACATAGGGATATCGGCCTCTGTACTCCAACAATCTCCACTTCTATGCTAAGGTCATCTAAACACTCTACTGTCTTCTTGTGACAATCTACATGAGCACTGTGAGATGATCGCCAATCCATCCCCAATACAACTCCATAAGATCCCAAAGGAATAACCCAAAGGTCCACTGAAGTAACTATGGTTCCTAATTTCAACTCACAACTGGGAATAAAGGCATCTACAGAAACATAGACACCTGTAGCCAACTCTACTTGCCACCTATCCACCTACTTACCAAAAGTAAATTTGCACCGCTCCATAATGGATGAAGAAATAAAAGAATCAGAAGCTCCATAATCAAAAAGTACAGAGGTAGGGCTTCCATGGAACATACCTGCTACCTCAATGACTGTACCCTGATGATCAGCTTGGTGGTCATCTACCACTGCAAATACTCTATGGGACCTCCCTGCATCTCCTACTGTAGGTTCAGATGCTGCTGGCCTCTGACTACCTATGTTGTGGATAGTTTGAGGGCACTGTGCAGCTCTGTGACCAAACTGCCCACAAGAGAAGCAAACTCCTCTATTACCTATTGGTCCACTAGATTGCTAGAAACTTCCCTGGCTAGGGGCATAAGATGCACTCTGCGAGGCCTGCCTTGTAGGGCCTTGTTTGCCCCTCTGCAAGTTCCTACCCTTCTTATACTGAGAATTGCCACCTTGTTGGCCTTGAAATTGTTTAGGTTTTGATTGTTGCTGCTATTGTTGGCCACTCTTAGCGGGTGCTTGAGGAGTTCTAAATGGTGCAGCTGACTGGGACTGATTTCCTTGAGCTTTATTTCCACTGGTAGGTGCACTTCCTATCTGCACACCTGTCTGACAACCAAGTGCATGATGAAGGTTTAGCTCAACTAATCTGGCTTTTTCCACGACTATCTCCATTGAAGCTCGCTTGAATACCCTCCCACCTCCACTGATACGGTCGTTCAAACCTCTTAGGAAATGTTGGACAAGCATAGCCTCGTCATTACCAATTCCGGCATATTGTTTGAGCTCATAGAACCTGTGCTCATATTGGTCTACTATCATCCCATACTGACACAAGGCATAAAACTCATCTGCTCGAGTCTGTCTCCACTAGGGTGAGAGAAATCATGCCCTGAATCTCTCCAGAAATAGTTCCCATGTGATGGTGTTAATGCATACACCAATCTTCTCCTCCTCTAATCTCCACCAGATTGAAGCAAATTTATTTAGATGCATAATAGCACATCTTGCCTTGGTGTTACTATTGTATGGAAACATAGTGAAACACTGGTCCAAGCTGATAAGCCACGTCTCTACCTCAAGACCAGTACCCATACCATCAAAGTAAGGAGGATTGGACCTAATCAAGTCCTTTATGTGACCTAAGGAAGGTGGATCTCAGACAGCTGGAATCTCCCCTTGCCTTGGTGATCTCTCTCTCTCTCTTTCCTCTAGAACCTATTGAAGCATCTCCCCAACCTAAGCATGAATAGGTTGCTCAAACTCAGGCCTTTGGCCTAACCTACCCAGAACCTCCTGAAAAAACTGTCTCAGCTATTCCCTTTCGGAAACATGTTCTCTTGCATTCTAAGAGTTCTGATGAATAGATTGTTCCTGCTCTTGATGAACTAACTATTCCAGGTCAACACTCACATGAGTGGGTGGTGGTTAAGGACTGTGATGGTCAGAACCACGGCCCCATCCTCCACCTTTGCCTCCTTGGCAACCACCCATACGACCACCTCCTCTAGCTTTCTTAGCCATCACCTGGTACCATAAAAGAGAAAAAGGTTCAAATCCATAGCAAGGATAAGTCATGAGAGATACAAACATTTATGACCTAAGAAAGATGGTCAATGAAAGGCACACTACAAACCTAGAGTACCCAGTGTTGAAACTTGGGCTCTGATACCAAATGTAATGCCCTGCCAGGAACCCTAAAGGAAAACAACACAACTACGCAACTAAAGGGTGAAATAATTTTTTTTGTTAAAGAGTAAGTGTACTAACTATAATCATTGCATGTTTAACAACACAACAGAAGTCTATCATAAGTTTTCCTAAGGGTAACCAATGAAGATTAATTTCATAGATTATATTAACACCACTGTTAATCCATTTAATTAGATCAATTGAATACTTAAGTTTAAAATCACACATACATCCAAATTTCACAATAAAGAAATAAAAGTATTCCAATGTATCCAATTTCCATAAATCATTTAAACATAAGATCAAAACAATAACATTCATTTCACTAACATAATAATATTACAATATCCATAAATACATGGCTTCCAATAATACCACTGGTTACAAAGATACAATATCAAGGTTACATAAAAGTCTTATACAATGACCACAAGGTCTCAATTGAACAATGATCTCGAACAAGAGCTAGTACATAAACCACAATCCAAGAAACACTAGTGAAGCCTTTCCTCACCTAAAGATACAATCCAGAACATCTGATGGGAAGTGGCACTACCACCCGACCATGTGATCTCAAAATGGAACCACCCACCATGCTAGGAGATAGTAGAAACCCTCAAGCAAGAAAAGTAAGACAAGTACAAAAGGACTACAAGACTCTACAACCATCCATGTAACACAACTCACAAAACACTAGTGACTCTAAGAAGAGAGTGTCATTGCATAGCTTAATGGTTACCATGGTACAACCTGCATAGGTCCCGACCCCCATACTCGGGTTTCTCTTGGTAACCTCTCCCGAGCCTCCGGTTCCAACTAAGTCTCATGCAGACCCTACCAATCCTTTCATGAAGACAAGGTGGTAAGTTTGCCATTCCAAGCCTTCTCGTAACATCATGAGCCCTATACAAGCACTCACCTATGCATGAGGCACATTTATTTTAATTAATATTTCAACTACCCACCTCCTAATCAATTATTAAGTTATCACTTTTTAACTAACTTTTGATGGGTTATCCTATCATCCACTTCGGGCACGGCCCTCGCTCGAAAGCCATTCTCTCTCTTAGGACACTAGCAAGAAATGTTTCTCTCTATGAGAACTCTTTGGCGAAATAGGCAACCATAAACAATCCTGACAAGCACAGATGATGGATACACAAATACCAACCCAAGATTGACCATTTGGACAAAAACACACAATGGCTCATATCAAATAGGTTATACAACAACACCTGGTCAAGGAGAAATAATAACATAGGACACAATGACAATTTAACCAAAATTGCAATGAAATAAAACCTGACTGAGAACACAATATACGCAAAATCCTATTACAGGCAATCTTTTCTAAAAAAGAGCCAAAGCATAAATAACATGCAATTTATAAATTTCCAGATAACAAGAACTTACAACTTTTTAATACCAAAAACATCCATCTTGTCATTTGTCCAAAAAGATTTAAAATATAAATAATTCTCCTAATGTATTTTCAACATATTTATTTAAATTAACATTCCAAACTGTAATTAAATAATATTTAAAATAACATTTAAAATATTATAATAACTACCAAAAGAAACATATCTAATATTAAATACATATATATATATATATATATAAACACATATATGAATATACATATATAATATAATACATAATAATATTTCATTTATCTTACCCCTGGGTACGAAACCCGAAACAGTGGACAAGGTTTAGAAATTAATTAAAAATTAAAAAAAACACTTTGACAATTGCAAAAAGGTCACGGTAGCCTATGCTACCACCGGTAGCTAGTACTACCATCTGATAGTAGTGCTACCGTCCGGTAGCACTGCTACCGTCCTATAGCACTTCTACTGTAGGTAGCTGCTACCGTCGGTAGCGGATGCTACTGTAGGTAGGTTTTTTATTTTTTATTTATTTTTTTTTAATTTATTTATTTTTTATAATTATTTAATATATTTTTTTATATATATATATTTTTAAACTGAACAATAAATAAACAATACTTTTTCAATAATTTCATTTTAATAAAATTTTAACAACAATATTAACAAATTTCCAATAATTCCATTTTAACAAAATTTCAATCCTTCTTTTTTTTTCTTTTTTTTAAAATTTAATTAACCCAAATAAATTTAATGTGTAATTAAATTTATTTTCTTAAGGTAATTAAAACCATTTCTTAGATAAATACCCTTTCTTACAAATCTTGCAAATTTCCATGCATCCTAAAATCCGACAAATTTTCTATAACAATTTTTCTAATTTTCACAAGATTACATTCTTCCCACAAACAAGAAATACACATTAGGCATGAATTTTCAAACAAAACTTGAATTCACCAGAAGAGGGTTTGTATTTAAAAATAATTTAACACACACACATTAATCAGAGAAGAATAGAAATATTTACTAAAACCCACAACTAAGAGTTCATCCAACCTAGTATAGCTTTCCTGGAAGAAATCTGTAGAAGAGCCCTAATCCCTTCAATAACTTCCAATAAATTTCTTCACATAAATTCTTGACCTGTTCCTGTTTGTCCATGTCTGTGTAACTAAAATAAAGACCTAACCCCTAAAATTTTAGGTTCAATAGCCTTTTCACAAAAAACCTAAATTTAGAATAATAGTAATTTATTTTATTTTATTTTCTAAATTTATCACATGCAATAATAAAAAAAAACCATTATTCCTTCTTTACTTTTCTCATGCACATTAATTAATTTTCTAAATAGAGAATTAATACAATATTTTAATTCCAATTAATTAATTTTCTAAATAAAGAATTAAAACAATACTTTTAATTCCAATTAATTAAATTTCTAAATAAAGAATTAAAACAGTACTTTTAATTCCAATTAATTAATTTTCTAAATAAAGAATTAAAACAATACTTTAATTCCAATTAATTCTTTTTTTTCATTTATTTACTTATAACTTTAGAATACAATTAATCTAATTTATTTTTAAAATAAAAAAATATTTTTAATACAATGCAGCTTAATTTAATTGTAGACACCCAAAAATGGTCAAACGCTTGCGAGGTCATACTTTAACATTTGCGCATTGCCTCATTTTAGGTTTTTGCGTCGCATTAACATTTCTCCTATGATTCGCACTTGGTCTTTATCATTTGCGAACATCGAGTCATTCTTCTACATTCTTCAATCATCTCATCCTCAAATTTGGTCTTGTCGACAACAATATTCAGTCATGATCGATCTTACCCTGTCGCATCAATGTGCATGCTTATTTGTCATCATTTTGGACATCGTCGAATCCTAATTAGGGTTTTGTCCTCCTGTCAATCTTATCAATCGTATCATCAATCTTATCATTTTGGACATCGTCAATCCTAATTAGGGTTTTGTCCTCTTTTCAATCTTATCATTTGGCGATCAGTTTATCAATCTTGTCGTTTTATGATCGATTTGTCATCGATCGTTTTCATGTTCGATTTTGTCATTCTTGCGATCAATTTGTCATTGATCATGATTATTTCCAATCTTGTCATCTTGCAATCCATTTTGTCATCGATTCTTGTCCTTTTGTCGATTTTGTCATTTTTCAACCGATTTGTCATCGATCGTTGTCTGTCTCAATTATGTCAATTTGGATCAATTTGTCATTGTTCCTCGTCAATTAGTGCATTTCTCAATCAAATCATTTTGTCACATTCATCATTTATCAATTCAAAATCATGACATTAATTATCTTCAATCAAGACCTAATTGTCATTTTTGCATTTCTAATTCGTCTTCTAGGGTTTTATGATTTATTCATTTAACCTAATTTGCCATTTCTTCCTCTAGGATTACTAAATTATTTATTAATCCTAAGACTTCTCATTACAATTAAATTTTTATTTAGTTGGCTAATTATTCTTCCTCTTGTAAATTAATTAATAAATGACAAATTATTAATTAATTTACCTAATTTCTTCTAGTTCCTAATTTCCTATTTTTCCATCAATTTCTAATTCCTAATTGTCATCAATTTCAATTTTCTAATTTTCTAAATTTCTAATTTCTTTTCCCTCCTATTTCATCTCCTAATTCTATGGGAATGACATTTCAATTTGTCATGAAATTGTCATAATTGATAATCAATCAATTTTGACATGGAATGTGTCATAATTTGTCATCAATTATCAATCAATCAAATTGTGCATGGAAAGTGCATAATTTGTCATATTTTGTCATGCTGATTTGCAATTTCCATTTGAATTGCATCATGCTAATCTTGTCATTTATCCAATTCTTCTATAAATTGGATGTTTTTCAATCAAAGCTAATCCGAATCCTTATCAAACTACCGAACTTATGCTTCTAGTACTCTTGAGCTTTTCATCAATCTTGCTTTCAATTGTATGTGCACTTGTAGGTGAGATCCACAAATCCATTGAAGAGGAAAGAACAACAATGGAGCTGCATGGAAGGAGCATTCAATTCTGCATTTGGTTTGCATAATCTTTCATTTTGAATGCTTTTTTTTCATATCTCTATTGAGTGTGCTTAGAATTAGGTTCATTTGCAATGAGTGCTCTCATGATTGAGTTATCATGTCTAGTGTTTTGATTGATCTACTTATCTTGTGATGATTCCTAATTCCTACCCCACATTAATAATTTCTTTAATTAATTTAATTTATAATCTCAATGCATAAACAATACAATAATGAGATAATTTCATAAACTTAATTAATTAATTAATTAAATCCACTAAAACACTCAAATTAAACAAATCTCAAGCAATTACCCATAAAAGATAAAATGACAGAATATGAAGACCAAACTAACTGACAAAATGACTAACTAACGACACTCATACGAGTGTAACTGAGTAAAATAGGGTCAACTACTATCTCCTCCACTTCCATCAGAAAATATAAGGCACGCTCAGACCTGTGAAGCCAAGTGGAGACGATACCCCATACCTACCCGGTACTTGTACCTACAATATCCTACATCACAGAACCACACATGCATATATATATATATATATAATATAGAAAACATGACATACACACTGATGAAGGAGAATCATAACGGTCCCTGTCTCACCGAAATGAGTGAAGGAAAATCGTCCCCTTGCATCCAATACACTCGCAAACAAACAACATATAATTCCACATTGCATAAATAAAGTAAAATGTCAATACATAGCAATAATACATAAAATGCCACAAATCACAAGTACTGAAATACTGCAAATAAATTATACATCCCATCTCCAAATAAAGCATAATGTCATAAAAATCTGAATAATATGTCATGGTAATGTATCCACTGAAAAACAACCAATAATAAAATATGAGTCTAATGAGTTCAAACTAGTAGGGGTACTACATCATAAATCCCTTTAGTTTATTGTATGGGTCATAAAATTTCCTAGAAAATTTGAAAGGCTTCAACTGTAGTTCCTGCAATTCTTTTTCAGTAGCCTTTGCCACATGAATCTTTGGACATGAAAAGAATGATAAATTTAAGGGGAAATCCTCACATGTAACCCCTATCTTATGTCTTGAGGACATAAAATTTTGCAAATGCACCATTTGTCTTGCATAGTCTAACAAAATTATTCTATCTATACAATACCTGGGCAACAAAAAGTGTTCTCCATTGAACCCACTCACTCTCAGATAAGTAGATTAGGAGTTTTGTACAAACCAACACCTTCACTTCTTTACTAACTCCATTGCTTCCTTTCTCAACCTGAACCCAATGTCACCTATTAGCCTTATAATAATTGGAAAAAAAATGTGTCATTGAATCTCTTGTAGTGTAGCCTGGATTCTTTCAACGGCAACTGGGTGTATTATTCTGACATGACATTTTGTCCTTCTTCTTCCCCCAATGTGCCCTCATTCTATAGCCTTGTAAATTGACCGGATTTGTTTGCCACCCAAACAATATAAGATGTAAAGAAAAATTTATTCATATTATATACCTCCTTGAGCTGGTCTCTTATGTTATTCGACAATATTTGAGCCCAATAGTAGTACTATCATCCATCCAAAATTGTTAGCATGAATGAGAACATCCATGGTTGGAAGTGTCGGCGAGAAAGTTTGTCAAATGCCTTGCTAAGCATTATTATCAAGTCTCTTTGAGGTTCCTTAAAATCCCCCCTCAAAATCTCATTTGCCTTTAAGCATGTTTTCCTTTCTTCCTCGAGCCATTCTTTATTCATTCTCTTTTTACATTGGCTCATATTTTGGTTCCATTCTCTTTCTCCATGTTATTCTGCCTCACCTAGTACCTCCTTCTTGGTGGGCATCTAGAAGACTAGGGTGGACATATCAGGGGAAAAATCAGTCACCACTTTTCTATTAGTGTCGACACATTGCCTAGTGTCAGGATTATAGAATTGTGCAATTTGCATTATAAACTCTAGGGCCTGCACTGATTGTGGGAACACAGTTGCCTCTACAAGATTGAATCTTTTAATCTTCTTGCATTCTACACTTAGTCCAGGTTTCTCCAATTTCTTTTCAATGTCTTGGAGCTTAATATGCCAAATCTTCATGTCTCTTACCCACTGAATTGCATCTAACATCCTTGAGGTGTATGTTCGCCCCTGGCATTGGTATTTGATTGTGATTGGGAGCTTCTCGAGATATTTTGCCTTTTGGGAAGATTCTATTAACATAGCCACACCTACAAAGCCAACCAAACAAGCATCAAACACCACTCAAAGAAACATCGCTACAAAAGAAGCTCACTTCAGGACTCCGAGATCCCAAGGTCTCGAGGTGAGAAAACAGAGAAACTACAAAGAAAACTTGGGAGTTCATGAACCTAAGGTCTCAAATTTTGACAACCAACAGGACTAGAATATTCAAAACCTCAGGAAATCGAGATATCGAACTCACCAACAACACAAAAAGGAACCACTTCAGGAACTTGGGTTTCGAAAGTGGTGAAACTGCTAACTATGGAAACAAACCCAAGACCTTGGGGTTTCGAAGTTCTAGGGTGGGATGATAAGATGCAACGTAGAACTTCAAAGAATCGAAGTCCTGACAAACTACAAAGACAAAGAAGAAAAGAGGGTCCGGGATGCCGAAGCTGCAAGGTTCTGAATCAAATAGACATGCAAAAGAGAAACTAATTCGGGAACTCAGGAGCCTAGGTTTCTGAATTAAATTAAACAAGACCCAAAAACCACTAAAACCATTATTTTGGGAACTCGGGAACCCGAGTTTTGGAATTGATGGAAAACAAACCAATGACCCATATTTCGATAACTCGGGAACCTGGGTTTTCGAAGTAGGGAAAAAGAAAATGACCAAGGAAAAGATTTATCATTTCGAGAACTCGAGAACATGGGTTTCCAAAATGATAAGACAACAAAAAAATACCCCAACCCTAAATCTGGGGAACCCAAGTTTTCAAGGTTAGGGCAAAATAGAAAACCACAAGAAAAATAAGCAAACCAAGCAAAATCTAAGAAAATGAAACTAAAGCAAACAAAATCTATCCTAAGATGCACAAAAATCTATATGAAGGAGGTGAGAAGAGCGCCTACTCATAAAAGAAGACTTGAATATATTGATAGAGGGTATAATCAGTTTTCCAATCAAGTACACTTCTTGGTTCTCCAGTCTACTTCCCATGAGGAAGAATAGAGAGAGAAGGCTATGTGTTGACTACAGGGACCTAAATAGAGATTCACTCAAATATTATTACCCACTACCCTCTATGGAACATTCTTTTTCCTTTTATCAGGTTTTGAGAAGTTCTCACTCCTTGATGGGTATTATAGTTATAACCAAATTTTGGTGAAAGAAGAGGACTAATACAAGACATCTATTAGCAACTCAAAGATTAGAAGCGAATCTGACTTTAGGCTACCACAAATTATCTACAGTATATAAATGGATCATCAACCAACTTTAAGAGACATAACTCTTCATTGAAATTTCCATATATAATGGTTGTAAATTATATCCAAAACATAATTAAATGCTAATTGAGGGATATACTTTAAGATATGCATGAAGCAGAGAATAAGACTTGCATTTTGATGATGATCTATAGTTGTGTATTATGATGAAAGAATATTTCTTTTACTGATGATGATTTCTAAATGGTGTATTCTATTAAGTCACTTTTGCATACGATGATTTCCCTTACTATTCCCTTTGGGGTATAAAGTTACTACATAAAATATTTTTGGGGTAGAAATCATTGACTTGTACTTTCCAACATTGGGGAAACATTTCAAAGAGCCATGGACACTAATATTTAGGGATTAATGAACAAGATTGTTCTTGTTTACCTTGATAATATAACTAGTTTTTTAAAAGATTCTAAAGAACATTTTTTATCACCTCAAATAGGTCTTTGATAGGTGTAGAGAATATATGGCATATCACTTAATATAGAATATCACTTAATCTAAAGAAATAAATCTTTGTTTTCTATCAAATTAAACTCCTTGGCCATGTTGTCTCAAAACATAGAATTACTATTGATCTAGAAAGAGTAAGTGCTATACTAACTTTTCCTTTACCCATTCATAAGAAGCATTTGAAAAGTTTCCTTGTTGATTAATTTTGTAAGAAGATTTATACCTAATATAGAAAACTTCTTGAAGACACTAAATACTATGTTGAAAAATAATATGTGCTTTAGCTATACAAGAGAAGGAAAGAGGATATTTTAATCCACTCATGAAGTTATAGAAAAAGAAACTACACTTATTAATCCTAATTTTTGTAAGTACTTCATACTATATTCTTTTGGGAGCGTAGATTTCAGCTCAGTAATGTTAGTACAATAGAATGAAGATGTGTTTGATCATTCAATATCGTTCTTCAGCCAAGGCCTAGAAGTTTGTGAAGAGAGTTATAATTTTTTTGAAAATCATGTAGCTTTTGTGATTAAAAATCTCAAAAAATTTGAAAATGTTTCAAACAATAAGATTTATTTGATGGTTTCTCACATAGGTGCCAAAGAATTATTTTAGTAAGGATTTGAGTGATAAGAGGGTAATTTTAATAACAAATGTAATGGAATATGACATGGAAATCAAAGTGACAAAGCTAGTAAGAGTCAAGGGTCTTTGTGAATAGCTAGATGTTTTATTAGGAAGTGACCAAGAACAATAAAACAGAGCCTTTCCTTGTACTTAATAATGGACCTCAAATTGACACATCTACAGATAATACAAGTTGGACACATGACATGGTTAATTATCTTCAAATAGTTGAATATCCAAATGGGCTAAAAAATATAAAAGAAGCTATTTGATATTGTAAGTAATTCCTTATTTCCTTATAATTGGAATTTTATTTAAAATTTATTTTAATCCCGACTCTATGGGAATTAAGAGTACATTGATTAACAATAGTTCGGCCTTAATGTTTGTAATAAATTAATACATGTTTTTTCTATTCTCAATAATTCTAAAGTATTCATTAAGATCCATTCGTGACCATTACTTTACCTAGATACCATTGTACCCTATTATCCTCCCTACATTATTTTATGCCATACCATGGAAAATCATTATCATATTCTTCTTGACAAAACATGTATTTATGCAATGTTTGTACTATAGTCCTCTCTTCTATTCGCCAATTGATAGCATTCCTCTATGGAGGGAATATTTAATAATTTCATTATATACTATCCTATTTTAGTATTACTATATTGTTATCATTGTTCTTTCTATTTCATCTACTATATATGCTACATTTTGTATTAGTCGTACTAGATACACCACTAGTATCTCCTCAATAACTCTTCACCATAGATAGATCATTCAAATTCTTCTAACATATTTATTGGTGATGAAATGACCTCCTTAGAGATTAAGTTTCTTATTCTGGTGAATGTAAGGCTTGCTCTACTCTTTTTGACATCCCTCTATAGATAATGGATCCACATTGTTATGATAAAATAACTTTATTATCTTCTATCAATTATATGACTAGTCCCATATACCAGAATTTATTTCATTTCAACAAGGCCAATAATGTGGGCCCTCATCTTTCTAAATTGGAAAATAATTACAAGCCTAGATTAAAATACTTTTTAAACATGGATAAAATGGAAATGGCCTTGGGAACATAGGGTAAGGATTTAGAGTCCTTCTAGAACATACTTGTATATTTCTAATTTTAGTTTAGGTTTCCAGTTGACCTTATCCATTATATATCTAACATACTATTTTTCTATTGGTTCATACCTCCATGAGTTCTTATTTACATGGGTCACACCTTTCTCCCTAGCAAGAAGTGTTAATTTCCTATTTCATATACTCCTCTTTCATCTAAATAATTGGATGATAATTACTTCATATAGATAGTTTATCCTCCTAAATATATCTTACCTATCTCCTAAAACCCCAGTTAATGACCCAAATCACTAGTTCACATCATCTACAAATTCCTTACAGTTTAGTAGTAATAGGTGTCTGAATGTGAAGTTTTTTCTAAAATTGAATATTGCAGTGTCAGTTGGAAAAAAATTGTAACCCACTATTGTGGGTCCACCCATGAAGGACTTAGGCAGTACAAATAAAATTCTTGGAATAAGGATACATAGAGACAAAAATAACAAGAAATTGTGGTTGTCACAGAAAACTTATGTGGAGAAAGTTTTGCTGCACTTCAATAAGAGGAATGCACAACCAGTTAGAACTCCATTTCCTATTCTTATTAAATTATCTTCAGAATAGTTCCCTAGCACAGAATTAGAGAAGATACATATGTCTCATGTACCATACTCATCAGCAGTTGGAAGCCTTATGTTCGCTATGGTGTGCACTAGACCAAACATTTGACAAGAACATAGAGTTGTCAGTAGGTACATGGTGAATCCCAATACTAATCATCAGACAACTGTGAAGTAGATTATCAGATATTTGAGAGGCACTTCAAATGCTTCTATCTATTACAATTGGAGTATTCTTCAAGTTAATGGGTATGTGGATGCAAATTTTGGTGGAGACAAAGATAAGAGAAAGCCTACAATAGGTTATGTTTTCTCCTTAGCTGGAGGTGTTATTAGTTGGGTGTCAAAATTGTAGACAGTGGTGGCATTATCTACTACTAAAGTGGAATATATGGCAACAACACAAGCTAGCAAGGAGGAAGTTTGGCTTCACATAATTTTGGGTGAATTGCAAGTGAACCAAGATAACATGGTGTTGCATTGTGACAATCAATCTACTTTACACTTAGCACGGAACTCTGCATACCATTCCAAAACAAAACATATTGGTATTCGATATCACTTTGTTCATGAAGTGGTGGAAGGAGGACAAATCTCTTTGGCCAAGATTCACACTGATGTAAACCCTATAGATATTATGGTGAAACCTATTAGTAGAGAGAAGTTCATTTGGTGCAAAACTTCTCTTAGTGTGTAGATTATCATATGATAGATATCATTGGCAATGGTCTTTCAGTAGAGGAATTATTCATGACTTTGAAATTTGACTTCAAGTGGGAGAATGTTGGAATGGAAAGTCCAAATTGGGTTCCCATCTAGCAATGGTTGAGTCATCTTGGATTCTCATCTAGATGTGGTTGAGTCATCATGGATCAGGACTCTACAACTCGGTTGTTTTATGCTCCTCGAAGTCATGTTTTGATGTGCAGTTTTTAGATTGTTGTAACTTTATAATTCTTGAGAAACAACATGAAAGATATTTTTCTCAAGGCTTTTTACTGGTATATTTTTACTAGCTTTTCTCATGTAAATCTAACTGCTATGCGATTTTGCTCTTCTCTGCAATTTTTTTCATTTGTATTTGTTCTTACACTAAGTTTACCTGTTATTCTTGTAGTGGTGTTGCTTCATTTATTAACATGCATGAATATCATAGCAATTGAGTATATAAACATAAATTTAAGGTTCTTTAATATTTTATGAGGTTCTAGGAATAATAGATTAAGAAAACTTTGTATGTGAGGAAGCATGAGATGATGATGGACCCCATAATATAGCTTAAGCAATAATGAAAATTATAAACATGAACTTAAGTAATGTCAAATGAATTTATTAAATGAGTTATTTAAATGATTTGAGAAAAGGTAGTAATATGTTTTTAAAATTTGAACATAATTTATGAACTACTATTTTTTTTAAATTAAAATCATTTCAATAAAATACTACTAGCTTTAACAAAAAAAAAAGTAGGCACCATTTTGAGCATCTTAAATTAAAGTTAAAATAAAGTTATCTTTAAACTCTAATATACATTAAGGAAATATGAATAAATGTGAGAAATTTTTCTAAGAATTTTTTTGTAAGTAAAGAATTAGTTATGTTTTTTTAATGTAACTTTGTCAAAACATTGACAACCATATTTTCAACCTTCCCAACTTTTTAGATTTCAAAAATGATGAATGAAATGATAGTTGTAGATGCTTTTCAAGACATCTATCTATTAAGAATTTGAAGTTTGTACATATAAAAAATAATAATATTTACCCAATAAAATTATAACAAATCATATATTGTATTTTGAAATTTTGTCAGTTTCTTAAATAAATCATTTTAATTAATCAAATTTTTATTAAAAAAATTGTCACCATTAGAAGTGAGGTGACAGAAGTCTATGAAGACTCCCAACTTATGATTTACCTAGAAAAGGTAGGGTTGGCATTCCCAAATCAAATTTTACTACAATCTTGAAATAAATTTTAAAAAGATTTATAAGATAGAAATAAATATCCATTACTTACATATACTTATTTTGAAAAATAAAGCATATAAAAGTATATGTCTAAAAAATTTATAACATATTTACTTATATTAAAAATAAATTTGTGATAGAATTATAACATTAATATTTCTAAAATATATGATGTGCTACTATAATAGTGTTTAATTAATTAACTTTAAAGATACTTCCATATCAATTTAGTATTAATGTTTGTAGACGTAATCCAATAGAAAGACTTGCCAAACTCCAAACACTCCCCAAAATCCAATAGAAAGACTTGCCATCCACTCTACATACCAATGCCATGGAATTTCTCCTCCTTCATCATCTTCTTTCTTAACAAGAGGAGTTGGCATGCTAGGATTTGACCTCTCTCCACATCTGCATGATTTGTTGTTAACTGGGAATCCACAAAGATCATGGTTCCCATTGAAATAAGTAGAATTGAATGTATTAAATTGTCTTCCTTCTGGTATTTTTCCACAAAGCCTGTTGTTAGATACAATGAAAAAACTCAGATAGGAAACTTGTAGCATTTCATTTGGAATCCTTCCATGCAGTTTATTGTTTGAAAGTTCAAGTGACTCTAACTTTGTAATTAATCCAAAGCTTCTTGGAATCTCTCCTATAAGACCATTATCTGATAAGTTCAATGTGTAGAGACTTTTAAGATTCCCAATTACTGAAGGAATGTCACCTATTAGATTATTTACAAATAGATCAATGCAGGTTATAAGTAGCATCATTGAACTGACATACACCATTTCTAATCCTTTGTTGAACACTTGGATCTCTTCTTTGTAATAATAGGAGCTACCATCATTGTCATGTGAGCTTCCCACTGTAGAATTCCTCATACTTTTCAAATCTGCTAATTGTGCTGGGATATAACCAATCAAACCATTCTGTGAAATATCTAAAACATGGAGGCTTGACAAATTTTTCAATTGATGTGGAATGTGTCCTTCAAATTTATTTGACCTCAAAACAAGTATCATCAATTCAGAGAACTGGCCTAACCAAGATGGTATGTTCCCAGAAAAGAGATTATTAGCCAAATCTAAAATTTACAAGTTAGAATAGTTCTTAAGGCTTGATGGCAAGTATCCCTTCAACATATTGTAATTGAGATGAAGTGAACTCAGTTCACTTAACAATCCAATATGATATGGTATCTCTCCCATTAAACTAGTATTTGCTAGGTTTAATCTTGTTAAAAAGGAGCAATTAGTTATACTTGATGGTATTTTACCAAACAATTTATTTTTTGAGAGATCCAAAACCTCCATCCATTGTAGAAGACCGATTGAAGAAGGTATATCACCACTTAGATCATTCGCTAAAAGTGACAAAAATGAAATGGCTGGTAGAATATTACCAATATCCTTTGCAATAAATCATGTGAATCTATTCTGAGACAAGTCCAATAGTTCCATGTTTGATGCTGGTACTAAAGGAAAAGGAAGAGGACCTTGTAACATATTACTATGTAAGTCCACACTCTGAAAATATTTTTTCATCAAGCTGGAGGGAACATGTTCTTGCAAGTTATTGTATGACAAGTTAAGCCTACTCAAAGCAGGAAGCATCCCTAACCAATCTGGAATAGTTCCAAAGAGACTATTATTAGAGAGATCCAAAGTGGACAATCTATACTGAGTGGACAGCAATGGGGGAATGATACCTCCAATATTACATGAAGCTAAGTATAAACGAGAAAAAGAAATTGTGGGCACCCAATCTGGTTTGATGATGACAGTCAACTCATTGTAAGATAAATCAAGTGAATTAAAAATATTTCCTCGAAGATTGGTTAAAGATAGATAAATACTTGTAATACTAGGAAGACTTCCTAATGAAATAGGAATGCTACCATTTAGTTGATTGTCACTAAGCATAAGAATCTCTAGAGATGATAGTTCCCCTAGCTGGAAGGGTATATTGCCACTCAATAAATTGGAGTCGAGAATTAAATCCTTCAAAGAGGAAAGTTTTCCCAATTTGGAAGGTATATTTCCACTCAAGAAATTTGAGGAGAGGTCTAATTCCACCAAAGAAGAAAGATTGCCCAACTCAGAAGGTATATTTCCAGTTAAAAAATTGGAAGAAAGATATAAATAAGTCAAAGATTGAATTTTACCAAGTGATGGTGGAATCTCTCCATTCAATGAATTCATGTAAAGATTCAAGTGTTGCAAGGAAGAGAGATTGCCAATAGAAGAAGGAATAGGGCCTTCCATATTTTTCATATTTGTCAAACTAAGATAAATGAGGGAAGAAATATTTGCAATACAAGATGGCATAGTCCCTTTCATATTGGACCCTGAAAGAGAAAAAACTTTAAGTTGCGACCATTCCCCACAAAATATTTGACTTAGATTTCCACTAATTAAGTTTTCTCCCCCTAATGTAAGCTCTTTTAGAATAGGCAGACGAGAGAGACTCAAGGGAAATGAACCACTTAAAAATGGACACTCATACAACCAAAGAGAAACCAAAGTAGTCAAATTTCCTAACCACAAAGGTACCGACCCTTCAAAGTTATTGTAACCCAAGTGGAGGTGGGTGAGGAATGAGAGGTTTTGGATAGCATTGGGAATGTGTCCTGAAAGCATGCATTCTAAAAGGTGGAGTTGTTGGAGATTGTAGAGATGAGAAAGGGATGCTTCCAATTGATTTCCTGTCATACTCAGCACCACTCCACTAAGAGACAAGTATTTTAATTTTTGCAGTTTTTCTGTCCACACTAAACTAGGGTTGTGCGTTTTAAGCTAATTAAAATGCAAGTTACTTTTTTCAACTTATTATTTTCTAATAAAAAATTAGTTTATGTTTTCATATTTAATTTTGTAATGAATTATAAATTAATATACAATTTTACTTGAATTTTTATTAGGGAAAACTAGTTTTCTCTTATATTTTTCTCATTTATTTTATGTTATTTTGTATTGATAATTTTTAATGCATGTCTTAAGCATAATTTTATAGTTCTTTTAATATATTTATTATGTAATATTATGATATGTTATATCATTATGGTCAAAATATCCATGGTTTATTTTCTAAAATGATGTTTGTCTTGGATTACATTGCATCTATGATCATGTCCCTTAGGCCAGATCATTGGCTTGGACGTTCATCTTTTGTTTTAGTAATTTGAAATTCATATGTGTTAAGGCGAAGAATCTAGGACATGATCATTATTCACTAAGCTGTGTGTGTAAAAAATTGATTATTTATTTTGTCAATTAAATTTAAAACCATCACTAAGGTCATTTTAAAACATAAGGTTACTAAATATAGAGAGTATATAATCCTTCAAACATATTCAAATATCAAACATTGAGACTTGTCTCCATTAATGGCATAGTGCAATGGTTGAGAATTAAGTTGTTTGGCATAAAGTTTAAATCTATAGAGTTAAAATGATCACAACTTATGTACTCATGGGTTTGCACCTTTGTCTAGAAGTACAAATTATGCATGCCTCATAACCAAGAACCTATTTGTGTCACATTAGAACCTCTCATTACTTCTATAAAATTTAAAACACTTGTTGTTCTCAACTATTGACTTCTCTATATCACTAGCCAACACATGTTTATCATTATTGACTTAGTTATGATGACTAATTACAAAACATGTGGTTTTGTATATTCGTAGCTTGGGAAATATTGTACTCCCTAGTGACACAAATACGGTAGGTGATAAGAAATTACAAATTGTATGTCCTGCATTTCTTTCGAATAGACGTAAATGAAGCATAAGTAGTCAAACTGCCGTGTGGAAATATTGTAACCTCGCTGGTGAAAAATATTTGATGAACAATATATAATATAACATCCAAGGACAAAGAAAAGTCTTTGATGGACAAAATATCATACAGTTTTCCTCTCCAGACAGGAAAGGGAGACATCAAACTGCCGTGTAGAAATTTAGAATTGGAAATATTTGTCACCTGACAATTCCAATACTTCGCTCGTGAATTGGATCTTCATATTCATTGTAACTACATCTTTCAAGGACAAAGAAAAGTTTTTGATGGACAAAACATTAAGTGACTTAATTTAATCACGATGGTATGAGTTTGTCTTACATAAAAATTAATTATTTATTTATAAATAATGTTTATGTATTGTATATTCAAAGTAAGGGTAATATTGTAGCTTTACGAAGTATCATTCTAGTCTATTGTGTTAGCTTTTGAAAGTTCTTGATTTTCTTGATTCCAAATCAAGTTGTAACACTTAATACATTAGTGACAGAAATTAGATGAACAATTTTTTCTAATATAAATGTGAGAACAACCTTGTCATGTTGTAACTCTACATATACAAAGGGCAATGGCATAACATAATGACACACTTAACATGCTTACCAATGCAATAGGCATAATTATACAAGTGAAAGGGTAACTAGGCATAGCCTCAACATTCTGACTAAAACAAGAAATGGGACACACATTGAAGTACCTCAAAATGCAAAATGAAATGCAACGATCTCTCTTGATTTAGACATTCAAGATGATACTACAACAAACTCATTATTAGTAACAAAGTGCATAGAATAGAATTTGGAGCTCGAGCTCACATTTACATAGAATCGGGATTCAAAAATAAATTGACTCATTCTAGGAGTTTGGTGTCCAAATTGCATTTTCTCAAACTTCAGAGTTTGGAATACAAGATGTAATCGACAAGTGAAGGGTGAAATTCTAATCCCTTCTTAAGAAAAATTCTCAAGATTCCAAATTTGAATTCTAAATTGGCACTTGAGCATATTAAGGGGAAAAAAAAATCTAAGATGACCAAATTAACACCTCAAAATTAGATTCTATCCACCCTCTTACCACATAAACAATTGTTTGTAGTACACTAAGTGTTGAGTACTGAGGACCTAAGACCTACGACTTGGACTTTATAGTGTTATCAATATTATAGACTTCATGATTTAGAGTCCAACTAACAACAAGTCTAGACTTAAAGCTAAGTTTTGTTAACTATGTGGGAAATGGCTATCCAACCCCAGGGCATGCCAATGCATATGTTACACTCATACACCATAATAGATACATTGGTCCATTTTCGGGGATAGATAGACATCTCCAACTATTTGTATGTAACTCAAAATTTAGGTTCTTATCCATAACTTGCATTTTAGACTATTATAGAAAATTTTTACAAGGTGGGGATCTAGTAAGTTTCAACTATTATTAAACAGGGCATAACTTTGCATTTTGTGTGTTGTTAAAAAATGGTTTAGACTAACTACTTAGGCACTCAAAGCCCTATATTGGCTAGTAACAAAGTTCCTTAATACCTCAAAATGTGGTCCAAATCACTTTCAATTAGAATTCACTTTCTTAAGAATATTTCACAGAAGAAAAATGAAAAATCATAAGGAATAGTTGAAGAAGATAATAGAACACTACCAAACATTAAACCAACATACAAAAGGGGTATAAAGCCCTAATACAACAATGGGGTAAGTGCATAGAGATGAGGGACAAATTAATGGCTAACCCTATAACACATATTTTTGATGCAGATACATTTTTAATTCATTAAATTTAATTTTTTATGATACCGCCCATTTAGACTTGAATTTCAAAGCCTAAGAGTTGAACATCTCTTGTGGCTCCTCAATTCATGTTTTTAATATAAAAAATTGAATCTACACTTAAACCTCATAAGGTTTACATATTTTGCAATAAGACTTTACAAAATCACCACCAAAATGATGGGCTACTTATTAGCTTTATAGTAGCCATACAATATTTTTATATTCTAAATAAGTTAAGTTATTTAATTTTCTTTTCTTTCACTTAAATTTCCTTATATTCTTTAATTACGGGTATTATTATTTTTTTATAACTTTGGATCTATTTATCTAAATTTGAAAAAATATATAGGAGGTCTTTATTCTTCATTCCACACACATTCAAAAAAATTACATGTTTTTATTTATTTTTTGTATGTTATGTGTTGTGCATGCTCGATGATGTAACTTTTAGGTTGCATTTACTTCAAATAAGGAAAAATAATAATGTTTAATAAAAAAAATGAAACAATATACTTTTAGCATTGACTCTTAGCTATAGTTTGACTAAATAGTATTAAAAATACCTAGGATTTTACATGAATAAGCACTTATATCAGTCTTTATTGATGATTTTTTTTTATTGAGGTAAAACAAGTTTTGAAGGAACCCTAAAACCCTTTACAAGATTAACATGTTGCCAAAAAGTAAAAAATAAACATGACCTGAGAGCCAACCAACAATATTTGTAAAACTACAAGAAATAAACATTGACCAAAATAGGGACATAGACCCTAACCAACCTATTGTAATTCCTTGAGGATTTTAGCAACTTTTAGATCTTTCTGAATAAGGTGATCATGAAGATCCATCACCTCCTTGAATGACTTAAGAATGATGACCCACAACTTTGGGTTGGCTTCAAGTTGTAGTAGAAGTTCCATGCGCCTTAACTAACACAATTTTTACCTTGATCAAAAAAATGGCCAATAGCACTAGCATCAGTTCCAATATTGTCCTCCCAATCCCCTATAAGCTTGCCCTTATTTAAATTATTACCCATCGCCAAGGCCTGGGCTTTCTCATTATGAATACAAAGACCCATAGCACTATTCAAGGTAATTGACTAGCTAATGTTCACAATAATATTAATATATTTTTAAACCAAAATCATCTTTGATTTCATTCCAAGAAACAATTCTAACCATTTAGACAAGGTTCATTAAATGGAGAGAACACCATAACCTAGAAGTAAAACTATCCTTATTATATGATCAAAAGAAATAATAAAATTTCAATGTGAATATAGCCAAAAGAATAATAATATGGTACGTGATAAGAAATGACAAATTGTATTAGCTTTCGAATAAGGAAAGGAATTCCTGTGTTTCCTTCTATCATTTCCAATACACAAATATTGACAGAAAGATAGAGAGAGCATGTCAAACTGCCATGTGGAAATTTAGAATTAGAAAAGTCTTCCATATAACGTTTGTTGCAACATATTTTTCAAGGACACATAAAAGTCTTCAATGGACAAAATATCATTCACTTTAAGTGACCCAATTTAATCTCGATGGTATGAGTTTGTCTTACACAAAAATTAATTATTTTTCCTGATATATCATGTTTATCTATTGTATTCAAAGTAAGGGAAATTAGGAAGTGTCATGTTTATCTAATGTATTCAAAGTAAGGGAAACATTATAGCTTTAGGTAGTATCATTGAATTTTATATTTCTTTAATCTTAAATCAAGTTGTAATGTCTTAAGTTTTCACTTAATATATCAGCGATAAAAAATAGATGGACATTGTATCTCTATTCTACAAGGTGCAATGAAATAACATAATGACACACATTACATGCTTACCAATGCAATTTAAAGCATAACGATACAAGTGGAAGATCAACTATGTCATAGCCTCAACATTGTGACTAAATCAGCAAATAGGTCACTCCTCAAGTATCTCAAAATGCTAGAAGAAATAGAACAATCTCCCTTGGTTTCAACTTTCAAGAAGATACTACAAAAAATTTATAATACTAGAAACAAAGTACATAGATTATAATTTGAAGTTTGAGCTCATATTTACAAGGGCTTGGTGTTCAAAACTAAATTGACTCACCCTAGGAGTTTGGTGTCTAAGTCGCATTGTCTTAAACTTTAGAGTTTGGACTACAAGATGCAATTGAAAAGTCAAGGGTGAAATTATAATCTCTTCTTAAGAAAACTTTGAACAAGCTTCAAAATTTGAATTCTAAATTGACATTTGAGCATATTATGGAAATAAATATATGATTGCCATTGAACACCTCGAAATTTAGATTCCATTTGAGCTCTTGCAACATAAACAAATTTTTGGACTACACTAAGTGTTGAGAACTAAGGACCTAAGACTCGGGATTTGAAATTTATAGTGTAATAAATATTTTAGACATCCTACTTGATTAGATCACATTGTACACATGTTTTTTGTTCATTATTTGATGTGGAAACTATTGCTTCTCTCTAGGTACCACATTTATGAATAGCTTCAGATGCCTCTTTGAGAATAAAATTCCTACAATGTCCATTTGTAGAGGGGGTTCCTTCTTAGTTTGTCTTTAGATACTTGCATCTTCTACAACTCTTCTATTTCAAACTATTTCAATGCCTTTAAATCAATAAAATCACTTGTTTCACCTCTTCTCAATTCTAATATTTTGTTTAATTTTTCTTATCTTTCCTAGAGATATATGTTGTATAAAAATGGTTTACATGAAATATCTATGGATTTATTCTTCCCTCCTAATGAATGTCAAATCCATTACCTTTGTATCTAATTTTAATTATTTCTAAATAGAGATATATACGGATTTTCAAGGTTGTACTCACCAATACATTTTAAGATAATGAATAGCAAGTTGGGGAAGTAATACCAATACCTTTCTTTTTTTTCTTTGAGCATTAGCAAGTATTTAGTCCATAATTGTATGATAGAACCATGTTCTTGTAGCTCTATAATGCCATAACAAATTTTTGATCTAGTTTGGGTGTCCAATACAAGCCACTTGCAAAGGAACTAATGCAAATATATGGTACAAACATCAATATTATAGGGGTTATTAAACGTATGAATCTTACCTTGCATGACTTTTCAATCTATTCCATTCTATAAGATATCTTTGTGATAGATCTATCACCAATATTTTTCCTTATGCCTTTCCAAATACTTTATCCTAAGGTTGGTCTCACATGTTGTTTAGGAATATGTATGGTACCATCGTGACCACAAAAGTAGAATCCATAGCCAAATAAAATAAATATCCTTCCAAGTGATATCAATAATAACAAGGTACAATAGTATGTAAAAGTAGTGGTAAGGCCTTTTATGCCCTTGCTTGTCTTTTGTACTCATGGGTTTGTACCTTTGTCTAGAAGTGAAAATTATGCATGCCTCATAACCAAGAACCTATTTGTGTCACATTAGTTGTGTGATTATTAGAACCTCTCATTACTTTTATAAAATTTAAAACATTTCTTGTTCCCAACTATTGACTTCTCTATGTTGCTAGCCAACACATCTATTTTTTTATGAAAATTTATCATTATTGACTTAGTTATGATGACTAATTACTAAACATGGGGTATTGTATATTCTTAGCTTGGGCACATGATTCTCTCACTTGAAGAGTTATAGTGTATCCTTCTATGATATTACTTTTAGCATTTTTCCTTTTTATATATATCACCAAAGTTGATCATGCTTAGTGACATCATAGTAATGTGAGAGAAAATAAATTGTCAAAAGTTGTATATCTTATAATTATCGCATTATGCTTTGAGCTTGCTTTGGTCTCCACCTCCCATAGCATATTCTAAGACCATTTTAATCTAGGCTTAGCCTTTTAAGTACTTGTAGTGCTATCATTTTGTTATGTTTTTGTGTGTTCAACATTATGTGTTGCAATGTGCTTTCCTATGTTAGTTTTATGTTCTGTTTCCACCTTGTGAAGTCTTTGAACACATTGTATATGGACATTAGTGCAGCATGTAGATGTATGTGTGGTGCACTTTCATCCTTCAACTAGATATAGCCTTATGACCTATAAAGTGACTATATGTAGAAAGTACCCCAATATGAATGTAGGTGATATAATATTTCCTAGCCAATGAAGCCCCTATGTTCATGATTTGGAGTCCAACTAACAATAGGTCTACACTTGGAGCTAAGTTTGGTTAACTATGTGGGAAATGTCTATCCAACCCATAGGATACACCAATGTGTAAGTTACCCTTATACACCATAACTTATGCCTTGGTGCATCCTAGGGGTTGAATAGGCATTTCCAAGTGTGTATGTAACTCAAAATTTAGGTTCTAATCCATAACTTGCATTTTAGACTATTATAGAAAAAATTTACAAGGCGGGGATCAAGTTCTCAACTATTTTTCAAATCTAGGGCATAACATTGTATTTTGTGTGTTGTTACAAAATGGTGTAGACCAAGTGCTCATAACCCTATATTGGCCAAAAAACAAAGTTCCTTAATACCTCAAAATGTGGTCCAAACAACTTTCAATTACAATTCGCTTTCTTAAGAATATTTCATAGAATAAAAATGAAAAAATATCGTAAGGGAACAATTGAAGAAGATAATAGAACACTACCAAACATCAAACCAATATACCAAAGGGGTATAAAGCTTGAAAACAACAATGGGGTTAGTGAATGGAGATGGGGAATAAATTAATGGCTAGCCTTAAGATTTAAACAAAAATATGTTCATGTTTTGTAAAACATCACACATATTTTTAGTGCATATACACTTTTAATACTTTAAATTTTATTTTTTATGATACCACCAATTTATACTAAATTCAAAGCCTAAGGTTTGAATATCTTGTGCCTCCTTAATTCATTTTTTCTAAATATAAAATAAAATAAAAATTGATTCTACACTTCAACCTCATCAGATTTATATATTTTGCAATAAAATTTTACAAAATCACCACTAAAATGAGGAGCTACTTATTAGATTCAGAGTAGCCACACAATTTTTCAATATTCTAAATAAGTTAAGTTATTTAATTTTACTTTCCTTCAATGTAGTGTCTTTATATTCCTCAATTACATATGTATCAATTATTTTTATAGCTTTTGATATATTTATCTAAATTTCAAAAAATACATAAGAGTGTTTTATCCTTCATTCCATACACATTCACAAAGGTTATTCATTTTAATTTATTTTATGTATGTTATGTGGTGTGCATGCTTAATGATGTAACTTTTAGGTTGCATTTACTTCAAATATGAAAATGAATAATAGAAATGAAACGATATACAACTTTTAGTATGGACTCTTAGCTATAGTTTGACTAAATAGTTTTGAAAATGCCTAGGATTTTACATGAATAAGCACTCGAATCAATCTTCATTGAAGAAACTTTTTCTACTAAGGTAAAACGACTTTTGAATGGACCCTAAAACCCTTTACAAGATAAAAATGTCACCAAAAAGCAAAAAACAAACATGATAGGTGTCAACCAACAATAACATCAACAAAACTAAAAGAAATAAACACCAACCGAAATAAGGTCAGTGTGCCTTAACTAACACATTTTTACCTTGATCCAATCAAAAATATTGCCAATAGAATGAGAATCGATCCTAATAGTGTCATCTTGATCCTAATGGTATCATCTTGTGCTACTCGTTCCTTATCACTCTGATCGTGAATGTTTTAAGCTAATTAATAGATAAGTTTTACTTTACATTTGTAAGAATTCTTGTTTACAAGGCATTCTATATATGATAGAATTAAAAAGTAACTTACTTTTTTCAACTTATTATTTCAGGTAGTGTATATATTTATTTTATTTTATTTTCTAATAAAAAATTAGTTTATGTTTTCATTTATAATTTTGTACTGAATTATAAATTTTAAACATTACAATAATTTAGTTATTAAAATACAATTTTACTTTAATTTTTATTAGGGAAAAGTCATTTTTTCTTATATCTTTCTCATTTATTTTATGTAATTTTGTATTGATAATTTTTAATGCATGTTTTAAGCATATTTTTCTAGTTCTTTTAATACATTTATTATGTAATATGGTGTTATGTTATATCATTATGTTCAAAATATCCATGGTTTATTTTCTAAAATAATGTTTGTCTTGGATTACATTGCATCTATGATCATCTCCCTTAGGCCAGATCATTGGCTTGGAAGTTCATCTTTTGTTTTAGTAATTTGAAATTCATATATGTTAAGGTGAAGAATCTAGGACATGATCATTATTCACTAAGGTGTGTGTGAAAAAAATTGATTATTTATTTTGTCAATTAAATTTAAAACCGTCACTAAGGTCATTTTAAAACATAGGGTTACTAAATATAGAGAGTATATAATCCTTCAAACATATTCAAATATCAAAACTTGAGACTTGTTTGTGTTTCCATTAATGGCATAGTGCAATGGTTGGCCACCTAAAGTTTAAATCTATAGAGTTAAAATGATCACAAGTGTTATGCCCTTGCTTCTCTTTTGTACTCATGGGTTTGCACCTTTGTCTAGAAGTGCAAATTATGCATTCCTCATAATCAAGAACCTATTTGTGTCACATTAGTTGTGTGATCATTAGAACCTCTCATTACTTCTATAAAATTTAAAACACTTGTTGTTCTCAACTATTGACTTCTCTATATCGCTAGCCAACACCTCTACTATTTTTCAATACTGTGTGTTTCATTGTTTACTATAATCCAATCAATAATTCAATATTGTGTGTTTCCTTGTTTACTTTAATCCAATCAATAATTCAATATTGTGTGTGTTTATGGTGAAAATGGATAACAATAATAACGATATTGAAAGGCTAAATGAATTCAACCACAAAACCCTAGCCTAACAATGAACAAAGATCCACCATAACATATGAAGATTACCTAAGACAATGCAAATAACTCAAAATCACAAAGATTATACCATCACATGTCCAATAGAGTTTTGATCTCCATTCTTCCTATCTCCATTGATCTTGCTTGATATATTTGCTCTCAGATTTTTATATGCACAAGAGCTCAACAAAGAACGGAATGTGGTTGCAAGTAGGATCGTAGTGTAGCCAAGTACTCCAAAATCAGTCATTAGTCATTAGGGTTTGACAATGAAGAAAGCATCTCCTTAAATAGAAGACACAATGAGAAATGGAGGGTTAAGATTGAGAGGTGTAAAAAGAGAGGTCGGCTAGGATTAGAGGGTAGGTAAAAGAAATACCAAAATAATGAAAGAGGTAGGTGGTGTATGAATTAAGAGATGAATGACATGTGTCATGTGTAGAAAAAGATTAATGAATTAATTAAATAAATAAAGATTTATTTAATTAATAGAAGAAATAGGTCAATTAAATAAATAAAATATTTATTTAATTTAGGAAAGGGATAATTTAAATAAATAAATGTATTTATTTAAATGAGAAATAAGGCTAGAAGAGGATAAATGAATTAATTAAATAAATAAAGATTTATTTAATTAATAGAAGAATTAGGCTTAGGTAATTAAATAAATAAAATATTTATTTAATTAGACATGACAATTTTAGGTGTCTACATTTTGCCCCTCTTTGAGACAATGTGGCTTGTCGCGTTGTTTCAAAGAAGATAAGATGAACTGATACAGAGTTGCCCCAGGATGGGAATAATATGCCCCCTCAAGAGATTGGATGAAAATGTCTGAAAAGATTGCAGACAATCTCTCGATAAGAAAGAAAGGCTAGAATGGGTTAAGCGAATAGAGTGACAAAGTCACAGGATGAAGAATACTGACTCGGGAAATGAGAGCGAGGGCTAGGGTAGGCTATAAGATAGACCACGGGCAAAAGACATCCTCATTGTCATCCACACCCTTAGAAGATCACAGTGCAGAGCGAGAAAAGAGCAGCAGCAGTCAGCAGCGATGGCTTTCGTTCATAGATTCAACTGCGTTCGCCGATTCCAGCGACCAGTAGATGCAGGAGAGCCGGTAAGTACCAGAAAACCTCCTTGTACTTTCACGCATTTCAAGTTTTGTCATTAATGCTCAATAGGTAGCAATAAATGCACTAGGAATAGGGTAGTTAAAAAAATGCAAAAACGCGCAACCGCGTCTGTGTCAGTGCCAGGCGCGTCTGTGTCAGGTCCAGGCGCGTCTATGCCTGGAACCACGTTTGTGCTGAATGCGGACGCATTTGTGAAATGTAGAAGCGTCTCTGCCCTGTAGGGGCGTTTATGTCATGTAGGGATGTCTGTGTTCCCTGGTCGCGTTTGTGCATGGCATAGGCACGTTTGTGTTCAGGAAACGTGTCTGTATTGCAGAAGCGCGTTTATGCAGTCTATAAGCGCGTTTAGGAGTTAAAAGTGCGTTTGTGTGTCAAAATGCATGGTTTTAGTCTTCTAGGTCAAATCGGCAGTTCTGTGATGAACATACGCTGTCGATTGGATAAGCTGCTGAGAGGATACACTCAAGCAGGTCCTCTAGGAAGATTAGGATAGATCAAGGCACTTTGTGATGAACAGGGAGCACCAAGATAGGCAGCACTTTGTGATGAACAGGGAGTGCGAATGTGAGTGACACTTTGTGATGAACAGGGAATGTCACACACGTAGTACTTTGTGATGAACAGGGAGTACTACTATGATAGATAGCAACACTTTGTGATGAACAGTGAGTGTCACTAGGATAGATAACCAAATGCATTTAGATAGCAAGTAGCATTTTGTGATAAACAGTGAATGCCACGATAACTGACATGATTGATTGCTTGACTGCAGGAGTATTTGCCTATGTTGGAGTCATGGGAGAGATTCCCATCGACTCAGAGGTTGCGACCAGAGTTGTCGA
>NW_026729494.1:0-64671 GCF_030272615.1 Cryptomeria japonica | reverse complement strand
AGCAACTTGGCATTGGAATAGGACACACTCAGACATGTGAAGCTAGGTGGAATCAATGTGTGGTACTTGCAATCTTGCAACCACAATGTGATACATATACAACATATATCCATTATAATAAACAAGCAAGTGGAAAGTGAATCGCAACACCTCATCATGCTCGCAACAAGTGATAAGGCATCATTCCTTTCACAAAGACAGTGACACATCAATACATCAAATAAAACCATAATTACCAAATACGGGTTACAGCCATCTTAACATCATAACTCATGTGATCCACATAGAAATATCAAATGCATATAATCCATCAATAAAAATCCATCCATCAAATAATATAACATGTCTCATCCATCATATGAATCACCAAATAGCATATGTCCATATAAGCATCTAGCAATATTAGTATCATAGAAATAAAGTCATGAGTAACATCAAAACATTATCCATATGTCTAAATAGGTCTATCAAAACATGAATCAAAACGTAAGTCTAGGAGGGACACTACAAGTTGCATAGTAGTCTTGTTCTAGTTTTCTTTTGGTTGTTTGTGTGTTTTCTTGTGGTATTTTGTTGGGCGCAAATCCTTCATGTATCAAAAGTAGTTGCTTTGTAGTGGATATGTAAAACGTTTGGGGGGTCAAAGTACAAAGTTTTGTCACACTTTTATAAAGGAAATGGCTAATGCTGATTCAACTTTGTAAATTGAATCAATAGAAAGTAAAATATATGTTTTGAATTTTGAAATGATGTAGACTAATAAATTGTATATTATTTTGTGTATTTTATTGTTGTAATTTTTATAAAGATTAAAAAAATTATTTAAATATGCTTTTGTATAAAGTAAACACTATAATTAAGCTGTTAACAAAATGTTGAATTGAAGTTACACAAGCTACCACACTTTAATTAATAAATATTACCTTTTTTCTTCAATTTTTTTTGTGTATATTAATAAATTGAAATTTTAGTGTATGGATATATTTTTTACTATTTTTTATAAATATATATTTTTCAATAAATTTGAAAATTTGTGTATACTTAAATACAACTATTTCTATTTGCTGCCACTGTTTTTATTCATTATTTATCCAAATTAGCAAAGAATTATATCATCTTGATATAGATTCTTTTCTCTAGTGTATCATATTTTTTTTCAAAAAAAAATTCAAAATTTTAGTGTTTTTTCTTGTCAAGTTAATCAATCTTATATTTAAGTGTTGATGGCGTACATTCAATAGAAATAAAATGTAAGATATAAAAAAAATATATATATTAAAAGAGATATACTTTGGAATATTCACTTGTAGATCTAAAAAGTGTATTTTTATATTTCAAAAAAATATTATTTATAAGAATATGAGTTGTTGATACATTGAGTTTTAAAATATATATATATATTTTCGTAATTAGACCCAAAGTGATATAAATATTTAGTAGACCCAAAGTGATATATATATTTAGTAGACACTTCAAATTGGAAAAGTTGTGATCCATATATAACTTATCTATAATGAATCTATATAGACCATATTTTTGACTAAAATTAATTTTTAGTTAGAAAAAATTAAATTCACTTTTGCTGATAAGTTGGCCTGAAAAATGACACAATATTGTACTTTTACCCTAGGCCTATCCTACTTTAATTAATTAGAACATGGTATCAAATCATTTTTTTAGTTCAGATACCTCTTTGAATATATGCAAGTGTACCTTTCACTTTTCCTATACATGATTCTTCCTTTAATTTTAGGTTGGATGTACTGGAGGTAGGAGGCCCATTGTCATCTCTAGCTAGCTTCTCACTAAAAGATGATACATTGCACATGGAGCACTTGATCTATATATGTTCCTTCATGAAACAAGGTGGGCTTTTAATGGAATCTGTGAATACATTTTATGTATTGAATTTGTTGTGCTTTATATATCAAAGAAGGGATTTGTTTCTCATCAAATTGGAGTGATTTTGACACATGAAGGAGACTTAATTTTCTCATATGGAGCAATAGGAAAGATTTTGACTCGCTGAAAGGAGAGTTGTTCTCAAATCTTGCATGGAGGATGTGAATATTTATATTATCATATACTAAACAAAATTTTTGCAAGTTTGACCAGTAATATTCTTTATGGCATTTCCCTATTAATAAGAGAGGCATATATTTCTTCCTTGGATTATTCTTCACGTCCTTTCCCTATTAATTAAACCCAGGTTGTTGGAGATTTTCCCAAGATTATCAAGCCTCATAATCTGGTATGTAGAGAATGTCAAATGGGTAAGCAAGTTAGAACTTATTTTAGAAGCATACATGATAGATCTAATGAAATTCTTAATCTTATTCATACTCATATGTGTGGACTGGCAAGGACTAAAATTTTTCAAGGTAATAGATACTTTATGTTACTTATTGATGATTACTCTAGAATGATGTGGGCTGCATTTTTGAAAGAAAAATCAGAAGCTCTTGAGAAATTCAAACTTTTCAAACCTATGGTTGAGACATAAACATTATTGAAGATAAAATGCTTAAGATCAAATCAAGGCGATGAATTTACATCTGGTGAGTTCAACAACTTCTGTGAGAAGCATGGAATCATAAGAGAATTTTCTACACCTAGAACTCCATAGAAAAATGGAATTGTTGAAAGGAAGAACATAGCTATCTTAGATGTTGCAAGGTCAGTGATGATGGAAGCCAAATTGCCCAATATCTATTGGAGAGAAGCTATCAATACTACAGTATACACTTTCAACAGAGTACACATAAAAGGTGATACCAGTAAGACTCCTTATGAATATGGTTTGATCATACTCCTATTGTCAGATATTTTAGAATTTTTGGAAGTAAATGCTATACTAGAAGAGATGATACATTAGGGAAATTTGATCCTAGATGTCATGAAGGAATATTTTTGGGTTATTCTACTAAGACTAAATCATATAGATATTGTAACAAAAGACTGAAGAGGATAATGGAAAGCATGAATGTCAAAATGGATGAGCAAGGTAACAATCAGATCAGATCATATCACTATGGACCAGAAGATGAGATTGTCAGATCAGAACTAGTTGTGGAAGAATCAATTCAGATCATTGATCCAATCTCTTTAGTAACCTTAGAAAATTCCACAGTGACTGTTGAAGAGCAAAAAGAGTAAAAAAGTCAAGATAATTCAAAGACTCCGAGGTATGTAAACTTGAATCATTCTGAAGATCAGATCATTGGAGACAAAAGGAAAGGTATGATGACAAGAAGAAGGCTAGCTATTGAAGAGGTATGTTTAATTTCTCAAATAGAACCATAATATTTTATTGAAGCAAGTAAATATGATAATTGGATGAGAGTTATGGAAGAAGAATTGAATCAGATAGAAAACAATAAAACATGGGAATTGGTTCCTAGGCCTAAAGATGAAAATGTTATTGGAACCAAATGGGATTTTAGGAATAAATTAAATGAAGAAGGCCAGGTTATAAGAAACAAGGCTAGATTTGTTTGCAAAGGATATTCACGGGAAGAAGGAGTTGATTATGATGAAACTTATGCTTCAATTGCAAGGATTGAAGCGGTAAGACTATTTATTGCCTATGTTGAACACAAGAACTACAAGGTATATCAAACAAGTGTTAATTGTGCATTTCTAAATGGAGATCTTGAAGAAGAAGTCTACATTGACCAGCTTGATGTATATCCATTATCAGAAGACAAGGACATGGTTTTAAGATTGAAGAAAGCTTTATTTGGACTGAAACAAGCCCCTAGAGAATGTTATGCTAGATTAGATAAATATCTTTCAAAGCTCAATTTTAGCAAGGTAACACTGATAGTAACCTATATTATAAGATTGAGCATGATGACATACAGATCATTGAAGTCTTTCTTGATAATATAATTTTTGGAGGAGAAGAAAATTTATGGATGAAATTTTCTAATGACATGAATAATAAATTTGAATTGTCTATGATTAGAGAGATGAAATTTTTATTAGGGTTGCAGATTATTCAGACTGATAAAGGCATTTTCATTTGTCAAACTAAGTATGTGAAGGAATTTCATAAGAAATTTGGTCTTGAAAACTCAAAACATGTTGGCACTCTTATGATAACTAGTTGCAAATTGATTAAGGAAGATGAATCTCCTAGAGTGAATCCATCTAGATAAAAATCAATGATTGGTGGATTGTTGTAGTTAACTCACACTAGACCGGATATAATGAATGATGTATGTATTTCTTCTAGATTTCAGTCTGATCCGCGAGGAAGTCATGATATTGTTGTTAAAAGGATATTCAGATATTTGGTAGGAACAACAGATTATCGGTTATGGTATCCAAAGGATGATGGCTTTAGATTATGTGCCTATACAGACTCAAATTGGATAGGAGACATTAATGCAGGAGCATCCCAATTCTTGGCAATTTTGCATCAACCAAAAAAATATTTCTTTCTGTTTTCTTTTCTATTTGCAATTTCAGAATTTCTTTCTGTATTTCCCATATTTGGATCACCAAAACCCATGGAGTTGGATTTTTCTTGAAGACTTGATCATCTTCCTTATTACCAAACTACGAAGCATTTGAATCATTTCCTGGAAGTTATTTCTATAGGTTTTTCAGACAGTTTTCTAGTACCGATTGCCTAGACCTATTTGCATTTGTAATCTACTGGATCCCTTCCGTAGCTTACGATGCTCTGAGCATTGATTCTAATGTTCCTTTGCGTGTACTCAACATTCCCTTTTTGATCTACACTTCATCCTTTGGATTTTCTCAAGGAATTTCTTTGGCAAAGGCAGACCTTGTTGTTTTTACACGTTAGGTCTTGTTATTCGGCTTTTGATCCCTTTTTGGGTCGACTAGATCCCCTTGGATCGTATAAATCATTGTAATTGAGCATTAGAATGGAGATAAGTTAAGATATAGAAAAAGTTAAGATATCAAACATAGAAGATGGATCTGAAGATTTGAGGTCCTAGTTGTCACCTGTTCTATAATTAAGCATGTTTTAGCAAGCCTATGAGCCAGTTTCTGTAACCTGGTTGTTACCGATTCATTATAATTAGTTTTCATGATATAATTCATTCAATTTTGCCTTGCCTCCTTGTGTTTCTATTGTGTTTACTCTTTCTAACCAGTTCAAAGTGATCTCTTTGAGGTCCCTCCTAACCAATGACAACACCAGATGTTGATGACTGAAAGAGCACTACAGGTGGTGCATTCTTTCTTGGGAAGAAATTGGTTTCATGGCTTAGCAAGAAACAATCATGCACTTCATTATCTACTGTTGAAGCTGAATATGTAGCTATTGCAACTAACTGCACTCAGATCTTAAGTATGAATGAAGAAAATGTTGAAAGATATAAGGGTGTTATGATGATCCTATTATTATTCACTGTGATAATACTACTGCTATTGATATGTCAAAGAATCTAGTATTTCATTCCAAATCAAAACACATTTCTTGAAGGAAAAGGTTGAAGCAAAGGAAGTCTGATTGGTATATGTGCCTACTAAGGAAATGATTGCAGATATTCTAATAAAACCATTTCCTAAAGATACTTTTAAATACCTTAGAGATCAGTTGTGGGTCACCACTCTTTTGGCAAAGACTTAGAGATGCAGGGATGCATCAATCCGATGAGCTTATCAGAAAAATATTTTGATCCGCGTTGATGGGATCATGCTGCTACTCAGGGGGAGTAGTCAGCTATTTGGTTTGGCATCAACCCTTTGTCATTGATGTCAAAGGGGGAGATAGTGCTCATGTGAAAAAAAGATAATCTTAGGGAGAGAGATATTTTGTTGTTTCCTGATTGTTTGAGGAGATTCTTGACAATATGTTGAAATTTTTTATGTGTTATCATTTATGTCAACACTTTGCTCTAGTTGGATATGGTTCTTTACTGGTTGGTTGCTGCTAGCCCGGTTGGACATATTTTTGTGCATTAAATTGAGTTTAACTATAATGATAGCTAAATATGATTAGTAGGGTTCAATATTGCTTACTTTTTAATTAAGATTAGGTTTTTGGTTCAATTTCATTTATTGTTCAATTAGGTTTAGAGTTGGGGTTTAATTTAATTTGTTGAACATATGGTTTGTGTTCAATTTGGTTTAATATTCAATTAGGTTTAGGTTTAGGTTTAGGAATCAATTTGGTTTAATGTTCAATTAAATATAGGATTATGGTTCAATGAAAGACAGAGAAATACAAGTGAATTATCTATCTATGTTTCACAGGAATATCATTAACAAAATAGTACATGAACTATAATTTTTTGTTTGTCACAATAATGAAAGTTTATATCACCAAATACCCTTATTTTACATGATGTGACACAAATGATAACCCGACATATAGGTGAAATAGACTATTCTTAATATTATCTAGTTCAGTGATCAAAGATAAAAATGTTGTCTAATAAAAATCAGAAAATTATTTACAATATGATCATAAAGACACATAGTATTTTTTAATTTTGCCAATATATAATGAGTAATATTTTACATATTTTCTAATGTACAAATTTGATATCAGTGGATGTGCATTCTTCATATTTAAATTTGATGTAATAATAGGATTTGGTGGTTTCATTATCATTTTTGGTTGTGCTATGTACTTTATAGTAGAAAATAATCACATACCACTGTCTGAAAAAGATGTTGAAGCTGTGTAATCAACCCCAAGTCTCTTTGTGAATGGAATAGAGTTATGGAATTACAAAGAAAAAATTAATTCTATTAAAACAAAATCACATATCTTTGTCTGAAAAGGATGTTGAAGTTGCGTAATTTATCCCTTCTCTCTCTGAAATTATTTTTGCAAATGTTCACAAAATTGCAATTCGAAAATTGATGTTGTACCCTTTTCAAAAATTTTAATTACCCAATACCATGAAGCTGCCTCAATAATGATTTTGCCCAGTTATATATTAAATGTCCTATATGTATTATTAAGATATCATATTAATCTTATATTAAATAAAAACCAAATTCTTGTCAAATTAATTGAAAACCCACAAATGTTGACACATAAATTTGTTGTGATTGAAGAAGCCTCTAGGCTTAATTACCGCATATTACTAATTATGATAATCATTATGCATCAAAATATGCCTTTATAAACTAAAATGATATTTAATATGCGACATGAAAAGGTGATGATGAATAGACATACTAATATTTCCACCCAAATAGTAATCATTGTTTGGAATGAAAAAGAATTTATCCAAAAGTTTGTTGTCAGAAGCCTTATGCATTATCAAGTTCTATGAAATCCTTAAGAGTTACTATAAAAACTTTGGCTTTAACAAACTAAAACCACAACATCTCGTACAACCATGTCTTGTGACAAATCTAAACAAACTTTCATCATGACAAGTTCACTACATATAATCATTGATACTGATCCATGTGAGCAAAAAAAACAAAATATAAGATATTCATAGTTTTCTTTCAATCACTGAATATAGATTGTCTGATATTTAACATTAATGAAAAATTTTATCTAACAAAACCTTTCCTACATACATGACATTTAGAAGGAGATTGAAAGCGAAAAGGCTAAAGGAAGCAACATCGAGAGTCTCCAACAATTACATAAGACCTCATCACCTCCATAGTTAAGGCTACTTTGAATTCAGTTGTTGTGTCCTCCGAGAAAGAGACTAATAAAAAGTTCTCCCTTGCTGATAAATTAAAGGTAATTTGTCATGATTGGCAAGATGATAATACCCCTACTCAATAGAACATTTCTCTGTATCTGTAGTGGGTGATTGGTTGTTTTTTTTGGCTGTCTATTTGTATATTGCTCTTGTTCTAGTTTTCTTCTGGTTTTTGTGTGTTGGGCGTACATACTTCATCCACCCAAAGTAGTTGCTTTATAGTAGATTTGTAAAAGGATTGGGCCTATCCCACTTTAATCAATCAAAATATGTTATCTAAGAATTTTTTATCCATGATGTTTTTTTTTAAATATGCAATTGTTAATTGTAGATAGCATGCAAATATTTCCAACATTTGAGTAGTTTTGTCAATTTTTACAACACTTGTGGGGTCTACTATTATTATATCAAGCCAAAAAATATTGTTAGTTGAAAAGAACACCAATCTTGAAGTCTACAATTTTGACTTCAATTCTCTACTATATCAATCTTGTTAAGATGATGTTCTCCACATGTTAGCCTATGTAGCAAAGAAAGTGATCACTCACAAGGGGTTTTAGTAGCCATTCTTAATGTACAAGGAGCAAATAAAATGATTAGGCATCAAGATGACTTTAGTCTCATTTGTTTTCACCTATGGAAGGCTTATTAGAGTGGGTTAATCTACTAGTAGAAATGAAAAGTTAATTATTCACATCAAGAAATTGAGTTGTTATTGCCCTACTTAATGGGAGTACGTAACTAGAAAAAATATATTTGTATTAAATTTTCTTTATATTTTTTTTAAAGAAGATCATCTATAATCATCATAGTTTTAAAAAGATTGATTTATTGCTATCATATTGAAAAAGATAAATAATAGTTTCAGCATTGGAATTGCATTATATAGATCAAATAATCCAAATGTAACAACAACTAGCATGGATATCTTAAGATATGGAAGCAGTTGCCAAGTTGAAGCAACAATTTATATAATATATGTAGAACTACTGTAGTTGTGTTTAAAAAATGATAATTGTATTGTCAGTAATAAATTTTTATTATGTGTTTTCATTAGTTACTTCATTAAAGTTATTACACTAATATATACACTTCCATATTTGATCATATTTCTCAGCTTCTCAATTTGGTGAGTGGTGATAGGTTAGTAAAAAGTACATTCAATTGAAGAGTGTCATTCAAATTCATATAAGTTTAAGAATCCACAACATGAATCCCTATAATTCCTTCGTCATACAAGGGATTTTTGTTACAGAGTCAAAGAGAAATCATTCATCAAGGATAATACCTCAAGGGCCTTGATGATTGAGCATCCACAACATGAATCCCTATAATTCCTTCCTCATACAATTGTGTTTTGTTATAGAGTAAAAGATAAATCATTCATAAGGGATGACACCTCAAGGCCTAACAAGCTGGTAACATTTGTGGGGTTCAAAGTTTGCATGACCCACATCATCAAAGAGGTCGAGAACTTCGGATTCAAGCTTCACAAAACTGAAACTTGCAATGTAGTTAGTGAAATAGAAATTTCCATTGATTATTGTGGCATACATAAAGATACCTCATGATCTATACAAAGCATATTTTCTTGGAGTGCTTTTGACCCTCTAACTTTTAGTTCAAATACCTCTTGGAATGTATGCAAGTGTACCTATCACTTTTCCTATGCATGATCCTTCCATTTAAGTCGGATGCACATGAGGTAGGATGCCCATTATCATCTCGATCTATCTGCTCACTCAGAGATTATACATTGCACAAGGAGCACTTGTTCTATCTATTTTCCTTCATGAAGCAAGGTGGGCTTGGTATTTTTAGTAGAATTTTTTAATACCTTTTATGTATTGACTTTGGTGTGTTTTATATAGAAAATAAGGGATTTGGTTCTCATCACATTGAAGAAGTGATTTTGACACATAGGAGATGTTCTTTCTCATATGGAGCACTAGCAAAGATGTTGACTCAACCAAAAGAGATTTTTTCTCAAATCATGGATGGAGGATGTCAATATTTATATTATCTTATATTGTACAAAATTTTTGCAAGTTTGACAGTTAGGAGATCTAATGATAAGTTCATTTTGGTGTTTCCTAGGTGAGGGAGGAGACATATTGGGGTTAATTATTACAATTTTTGAGTTGGTATTGAAAGAGAGGAATATTTAATTGAGATTTAGGAGATAAAACATGAGGGAGGAAGAAATGTTAGGCCACAATAGAAATGTTTGAATTATCTAGGTTGCTAGATTTTTAATAATTTCAATGTGCACTCTCTATCTTAAGGGAGAAAAAATTAACAAACTCAAATGCAATTCATATGCCTAAAATTCTATTAATTGTTCAATATTAATAATTATATACTTTGAAAACTGCTAGAATTCCATAATGGCGGGAAGGGGTGAACTATAACGACTGAGTGTGTTAACAAAAACTCTTACCTTTTACTTAAAAATGACAATGATTTACACATCAAATAATTAATATTTAATAATAAATATAATTAAATAAAATATAGAAGAACAATAACAAAAGAAAAAAAGAAACGATAATTTTTTGATTGAAATATGAATATTATTTGTTATTTAATAAATAAATAATTAACCAAAAAGATCGAAAAAAAAGTTAAGAAAAAGAATAATCCTTTTACAAAGAATGTTGACTCACATTCTCTAGACTTAATATGTTGCTGGTGTGATTTAAAGCCAGCAGCCTATCATCCAAAATCAAGACGAAGAAACTTATTACCAAATCTAATAAACATTGTCGGTAGTGGGGCCGGGTGTACAAATTAGAAAATTATTTTATTTGAGCGACTTGACTTTGTCTAAGACTTCACATTCCCAGCGATGGAAGTGGTCTGCTGAAAATGAAGTGGTTTGTTTTTTCTCCGACTGACATGACTATTTCAAATCGATTTTGGTTGAAGAAAAATCAAAACACAAGACCAGTAATATTCTTCCCTGGATGATGTTGACCATTTCAACGTTTAGACCACTTCCATCTATTACTCAGTCATTCGATTGGTATCATGAATTATATTAATGATCCCTCCTTGTCTATCTGCATTTGCCTTTTATAAATCATTTTTTAATATGGTTTAACATTTAGAAAGCGAAAATAATTTCCCAATTCCTGCGTTTATTCTCTTAGACTATTCTGAGGTAACATTCACTCGGAGGTAGAATTCTTAACAGCGTCAAGTCAACATATGGTTGACCCGGCAATTACAAAAGCAGTAGAACAAAGAATTGCCGGGTCAACCACGGTTTGAAATTAACAATATTGAGGAAGGAGTCGATGAATAAATGCAAATAGACTACGTTGGAGTTATAGGTTTATTTTCTCAATTTCAATTGAGAGAATCCTTATCTTTGTATTGTGCGCATTATACGGCATCTACTCCGTTTCCTGAAATATGGCATCTTCTCGAGATTTTATGCCATCTCCTGCACCATCTCAAGATATTGATTTGGATTTAGGGTGGAGCGATGTCTTCACAATTCTCGCTGACTACTTAACTATAGGGTTCTATGGTTTGTTTAGTTTTCTTATAATGCTGGATGTATGGCGGGCAATTACAAAACGAGCTACTTGGCTTCCTGGTAAGGCCTTTACCCTCACAGGTGTAACAGTGCAGATTATTGTATGGTGGACTAGTGTCAGTCACATTGTCAATGAATGTAAGAAAGATGTAGAAGAGGATGAGTTGGCTTTCTTTCATCAGATAGTCCTTAGTGGAAAAGTTGCTGTGTGTGTTTTTATAGGCTATTTGTTGCCTGGCATGGCTGCTTCAAGTGTGACAACTTTTCTGGCCTTAGGGATAAGTATATGTGCCCAAATTGCTTCTGAACTGGTTCTTTTTCAAAAGCAACAGGATTATAGTATTATTTTTGATAAGCCACAAGATTATAAGAATTGGAAAACCTGGGCAGAAGCTGCGAATTTGATTTTACTCATATGTATTATAGTCCTCGGTTCAATATCTGTTTGCACGATGTTAGGGAGTCAAACCTTTCATGGCCTTATGAAGCAAAGGACTCATGCAATTTTCTCCCTCGCTCATGTGGACGAGTTTGAACTCTCAAATGAGAGGACGATGGCAGTTTCTTGGAATGATTTTGAGAATGAAGTGCTTAGCTCATGGTTGGTTGCCCGTGTTTGCCGGGCTGATTATGTAATATCTAGGTCAGTTTTCAGTTCAGCAGTTGGGGTAGTGGTCACAATTTCTGTCATGATCTCCCTCTTGTCAAACAAGTTTCATAACATATATTTTACTAAACCTTATAAGCATGACCGTTATGCTATTTTTTCTCTACTCTTCAGTTTCATTATAATAGGATGGATTGTCATTTGCTTGAGATGGTTGGCTGCCCAATTGTATTTTCGTTCGCATTGGCGAAGTTGGAGGAGGTGTCTTTGCCTGGACGATTTCTGGACAAGAAACACTGTTGAGTTGATTCACATGTACAACTTAAAAAAAGACCGGCAACGATTCCCAACGAAGAAGAAATTTCTCACAAAGATATTCACCAAAATCAGGTTGCACAAGTTGATATATCTGGTGTTGATACTTCAGCTCAGTGTGGTCTTTTTCAGCAAGCTGTGTGGTCTTTTGTCGGAGGTCATTATAGGTACATTCATTTATTGGCTTCGTAAGCTTATGAGGAGGGGACATCCAGTTGCAGAACCTGAAAAGTGTCAAAACATATTGAAGCTTATATGTATGCCAGGAGAAGATCCCTCTGATTTGTGGGAAGCCAATGAAATGTCCTTTAACAAATTAAAGAGTCTAATGCAGGAAGGCTGTAAGAAAGGCGGGACAAGCGACAAAATCAACTCAATTTTTTCCCTATATTCTCTGCAATGGGCAGAGGATGGGAAACGACTTCTAAATATGCTTGAAGCAGAAGCATTTCCCTCAGTTATGAAGTATTTTCCTAGTGTAGAAAAACGGTGTGTGAGGCTTACGGTAGTATCTCTCATTACTATCTTCAGTCAACTACACAAGGCAGAGTCAGCTCCATTAGGGAATGTTCTCAATGCTTGTCAGGAAGTATGGGACTTGTTGAGTTTCGCAGACGAGTGTGATATAGATCTCCAGGCAAATGAAATAAGCCTCTCTGACGATCTCAGCAAAGACAAGGATCAAGTTGGCATGGCTGCAGAAAGGGAGTTCTACAAGCTACAAAAGGTGTACAAAAAACTTGATTCTGGTAGTGAAGAGTGTGTTATAAATGTCGTAGATGCACCTAATATTTTACAGGAACTGCTACGCAACTGTGAGGTCTTGCTCAAAAAAGAAAGTCTAATAGGAGGTGAGGAGGAGGTTGCAATTTTAAGTGATTCCAAGGACTGGATGCAAATAGCACCAAAATACAACCTCTACAAACTATGCAAGTTAATGTTGGAGAAAGATATTGAAGATCTTACGGCATGGACAGAGGTGTCTTTGAAAAATGTTATTGCTTTTGCAGTGACAAGGCTACCAAATATGCTTGTAAAGCAATGTAAGAAATGGGCAGAAGAGTTTGAGGAAGATAAGTTTTGGGAAGCAATTGAGCTCGCAGGCAAATGCAGAGGAATGATAGCAGCGTGGACAAAAGAAGGCATGGACGTTCAAAACTGACCATAAATACTACAAAACAGTAGACAATCCAAGGCATGCAGTTTGGTCTAATTCCCCATCGGTCTTTAATTTTCTTTTTAGTTTTTAGTTATGTTTTAGTTTTTCTGATTGGTATCAGAACAGTATATTAAATTAGGCACATTCGTATGCATATTTGCTTTATAGCAGTCTTGTTTGGTATTTAAGGAGAAACCAATTATATTAGTTAAATGTTTCAGAAATATTGTAGTTCGTGTGGGGAAACACAGATAGAGCAACTGGTGACATAGCAGGTTGTCTTTCTCTGTTTCCGTTGAATTAATACGCTTTAAGATCTATGTTTTTTATTGAGAAGATTTAAATTACTTAGAGATTTCTTCATTTACATGTAGAATAATTATAGATTTAATTTGTTTTTAAAATTTTTAAAATTAATATTTTATTTAGATTCTTAATAAGCAAATTTCATATTTGTATGTAAGGTATATATTATAGTCTTTTTTTTAACGGTGTTTTTCTAATTTATTGTTTTATAATAAGAATATAATTTGATAGAGTCTAGTTGTGTTTGCCACCGTGCATGTGCGCATATGTTTTCTTTTAGTTTTCCTTAATTAATATTTTTATATGTGCAATTAATTATTATTTCTAATCCAAAACTCTTTGACACATACAAACATAATAAATATATTATAAATAGCTACAAATCTAAGTTGAAGAATAGGCACCAAGAATTAGTAAACAAGCATCTCTGAAGGTAGCAGAGTTTTGAAGAATGAGGAGTGAGTAATTTGTAGAGTGTGATCTTTGAAGATAACATAGCAAGTAAGTCTTTGTTATTAGTCAGATGTAATTTGTATTCATATTGTGAGTATTTTTACTCTGTTATGTCCAAATAAGATTTTAGCCTGTTCATATATTTTAAAAGAAATTGAATATGTGGTTGGGGAATTGGGCTTATTCCCAATCCCATTTGAATCAAATTGTAATGGTGGACGTTGATCCATGACTTGGGAGACAAATTAAGGAACGTAAGAAGACATACAATAGGAGGTGTGAGCTTTGAAAGCCACTCCATTGTTTGTCCTCCCAAACTTTTTGGGAATAGCCTCATCATATAAGTGTCATTATGAGCAAACTCTAGGCTCGTAGTGCAAAATTCCCTAACGTGATCTCAGGGATCACTCTTAGAATTGTATTTGTCATAGTTTGGTATATTTGAGTTTGGTGGAAAGGGTACCATGTTTAATCTTCTATCAAAAGGATAAGGAAAAATGTCCTCCAAAGAGTACCTTATTGTGACCCTTGTTGTATATCATGCATATGTCGTTGGAGTCCTTGAAGTTGTTGTGTGATTTTGGCTAAGGGAACATTTTATTTGTTGAACCTTTTATGATGCACATCCTCTTGTTCACTAATTTTATCATGATTATGGGTATTGTCTCGGTCATAGGTGTTGTCTTGGTCATGGGTGTCATCCCCTCCCAAGTGCTCTTGACTCTAAGTATTGAATGTGCAGGCCCTTCCCCTTGTTCTTAGTATTCTTTCAATCGTTGAATTCTCCTTGTCAAAATCCTTGGAAACTTGACTCCTTTACTATTCAACATGAGAAGGTATTTTTGTTTGTCAGATTCTATAAGCCTTTCCATGAGTTTTTGGAAGGTAGCACTTTGTTTGCATTGTTGAATGAGATCGTCGATGATTTCCTCTTCCCCCATATGTGTGTATTCATAAAAAGGATTTAACTCCCTATGACTCATACTTGATTCTAGTTGTGAGTCTAATTCTTTGCCTTTTTGAGATGGAGTGACAACAGGGATTAATATGCTTCTAAATAAGTGAATTCTTCTTCTCTTAGGGGGGTTGATATTTCTCCCTCTCTTGGTGGAGTGGGTGGTTCCGGTCAAGCTTCATTGTAAGTGATGTAAATAATTGGAAAGGAAGCAGGATTGATTTTTCCCCCTTTGTTGAGACATTGGTTGAATGTTGCCTTCTAAGTATAAGGCCTACTTCTCAAAGGCTCTTCCCAAAACTTGTTGATTTTTCCTTGAAGATATAATCGCATGTGACATAAAAAAATACGATGTGATACAAAGAGTTGACGGTTAATGTAGAGAAACTTTCTCCTCTTGATAAGCTCCCTAGGACTAGGTTGTCTCTTCTTCAACTTAGTCTTTTGACAAAGACTTCTTCTCAAAATATGGGGACTGATCATACAAATGATAAAAAAGTTGGCATTGTTGGTTGATATGGATACTTCATTTTGAATACTCAAGCTTACTAACTTGAATAGAGGTTTTATTTGATAGGTCCCTATGACAAAGTACATCAAATGATATGGATCAATTTTCCTGATATGGAAACAAAATTTGACAAACTTAAATACCTAGCTAGGTATTGTTGTTGAGACAATTTGGATGATAACTTGTGATCACTTGGTTTGATACTCCTCTAATTTTTTTGGATGAAAGTCTTGCCTAAAGATGGTTGAAAATTTGATAACCACCCCAAAAGGTGCTTTGTTGGATTTGAAAATCAACTCCACTTATGATTTCTTCTTGTTTGAACTGACTTTTGAGTTGATTGATTGATATTTTTGCAACATGTTTTAGTATTTATGACAAGAATACATAGGACATATGAAGACAATGGTCATCCTAAATCTAGACATGTGGTGTATGTTCATTGAGGATGTGTTCAAATCCATGATGTTTTCACTGGTTTGGATATAAATAAAATACACCAAGTAGACTCTTTATTCAAGGGTCATTGATAATATCATAGTCCACATCTCGATACTCCTTCAGCTCAAACAACCTTGTCACCCCCTAAAGGGTGCCCATTTTTTTGCCTTTTTCCAAAAATTAACCTAAAGAAGATTGCTCCCCAATTGAGTAGTTACCTTGGGAGATGTATGGTGAGTGATCTTGGGGGTGGATTCTTCCCCACCCCTGCACTATACTATTGCCAATGTATGCCAAATGACTCGGCTCGAAGTCTCTACTTCTATAGTTTGTAGTAAAGGTTTTGTTCAGTGTGACAAATGATAAACTCAATTAAGAGGCTTCCCAACCTTTAGAACAAAGGCTTTTTGCATCACAATGATACTTGGGGAAGGCTATCAAATACACACTTCCGTTAGAGGGGATTTTCATCAGCCTCCACATTTGATTATAGTGGGTTCGTAAACTTGGCGATAAAGTTGTTGCCCACTTGGGTCATACCCTTCTCACTAGCCCCCTCAAGGCTTCGGGAAGTTAGGCCCTCTAAAGGTTCTAAATGCTTGAAAGTTAAAAAACCATGAAAAGAATCGGTTTGGCTTTTTGGTCAGCCAATTAAGGGGAGAGCATATACCTACCACTCAAGACAAAGAATACAATGTTCTTTTTACCTTTCAAAGAAATGATTATTCAAGTCCTAATTGAAGATGTTGCTCCAATCAAACATGGTGTTTATTTTAGTCCCACATAGCAATTGCTTTCTAGCTAGGAAAGTGAAATCCTGGTCAACAAAATGAAAGCTCATCACTATAAAGTAAATCTATTTGGAAAAGGGACAAGTTGATTGTGAGTTTTACCTTTGCAAGAAAAGAAAGATTAGTTGTTCTTTGTAAGACCAAATTGAAGTGTTTTTCTCCTAACTTGCAAGAAACAAAATTTGATTCGTGTTTCTTTGTACCTCTTCAAATGATGTTTTTCTTATGCCAAGATAGTCAATAAAAGCTTCGTCATTTTGGAATGTATCAAATTGTGCAGGCCCTTCATGATCCCAGTCAATGAGTTGGTGGTGAACAAGGGGAAGGCTGTTGATGTCTTCGAGGTTAGGGGAGCTAAGAGTGAAAATGTGGTTATATTCGAATATGTCAAGATAATTATCAAGGTCATCGATGGCACTCTCCTCATCAGTCTTGATTGCACGCAAATCCAAATTATCATTACTAGTAGTGCACTCCGGGATAGGTGTTCTCATTCTATGTGATTTCAACCTAGAACCTTGAGACAAGGACTGTGTAGACTCCTCATAGGTTGTTTCTTGACCAACTCTGAACTTGTTATAAAACTCCTCTTCTTTTGTGGGTTCATCTGGCTCTCTGAATGTCTCGGTGAGCTCGTAGTCACTGGAAGACTTGTCGGAACCCCATTCCCATTCGTTGGAATCTGTGGAATAGCGATTTTCTTGTTGAATTTTGGCAGCTTTGATTTGTAAGGCTTCTTCTGTCCTTTGGGTGTGGACCTTGGAAGTTAAGAAACCAAGTCCTTTTGAGCGTTCCTTCTTGAAAGTCAATTTAGGTTGTAAAGGTTCAATGATGCCTTCCTTTCGTAATCCCAAAGGGCTTTTTCCATCATACCCAAATTTTTGTAGAATTTTGAAGCCTTTGCCATATTTCTCACATGGTAGATTGATGTGGTCTTGTGTTTCCTCTTCATTGTCCCTGAAAAGCATTTTGTATAAATCTTCCTCTTCTAGCTCACCTCATCTTTGAAAGGTAGTAGGGTCCCATTTGAGCATCATGATGGATACTTGCTTGTTAGGATGTGGTCTTCCATATTCTTTTGGGGAATTCATGACTTGTCGTAAGTACATGGTTTGATTGAAAGTATATTCCCCCATGCCTTTGTCCTGAAACTTGCCTTTAAGCTCACCTTGTTGTGATGTCGAAGGTTTTAATGACTCAGGATCAATGTATGCCGAAGAAGGAACAACCTCACGATTACTGGGAATGATGGTCTCGGTCTTTGATTTCAGGTTATTGCAGTATATGAATGGATTAGGATCACTGTTAACTGTTACTTCCACTCCATTATGAGGAAACTTAATGCATTGGTGATATGTGGATGGGACTGCCCTCATTTCATGAATCCAAGGACGTCCTAGCAATATGTTATAAGTGAGATTTAAATCTAGGACTTGACAAACCACATCCTTTGTAACTGGCCCAACTCTGAGAGGTAAGGTGACTGTGCCCTTGGATGAACGCTCTTCGTCATCATATGCCTTAATGGTGATTTGATTTGTAGAATTCACAACTTTATCAGAATATCCCAATTGTGTAATAGTGCTCAATGTGCAAATGTTTAGACAAGCTCCTACATCTATCAGGGCTCTTTTTATTTGATGTTTGTGTATGAAGGCTTCAATGTGTAATGGTGCATTATGTGGCTGACTTACAGATGCGTCATCGGCTTCTATGAAAGTAAGGGAGTGTGGAATGGAAAGGTATCCCACCATGGCTTGAAACTGGCCCACGTTCAGATCAGTAGGAACATCAGTATCTCTCAAGATTTTGTCAAGAATAGCTTTATGTGCGGGAGATATGCGTAATAGCTCAAGGATTGAAATGAGCGCGGGTGTCTTCCCTAACTGTTCTACAAGGTCATACTCAGGTTTGGTTGATGAAGAAATAGTGTTTTTAGTTGGAGCACCTTGCAAAGTGAATTTACTTTGGCGAGTTGTAACATGACATTCAGAGGTAGGTTCTGAAGAAGATCCAACACCTTTTAGGACAATCTTGGGTCTCTGAGTAGAATTCTCAGATGCTTTGTCCTTGATGATAATAGTAGAGACGTAATTGTCCATCGATATGTGATTGATAGTTGAATCATAGTTATAGGATGCTCTGGTATAGTTGGTTTGGTCATCTATGGCTTTGGCTTTTCCCTTGTCATGTTTTGGGAATGGTTCATTAAACATCTCATGTTCTTGATTGGATGAATGTCCCTCAATCTCAATGTCACCTCTATCAATGAGATCTTGTATGATGTTCTTCAGTCGATGACAATTTCCAGTCTTATGACCCTTGCTCTTATGAAATTCACAATACTCATCATCATTCCACCAATTTGGTTTGACCTTTGGTTCATATAGTGGGAAATCTGGAACTGTGATTAGCTTGTTTGCCACTAACTTCTTGAAAACTGACTCAAGTGGTTCTCCCAACGGGGTATACTTCCTTCGTGATCTAGAAGTTGTTTGAGTATTCACTTGATTGTTTGTAGAACTTGATTCCAGAAAAAATGAATTTGGGTCGCACTGTGTTGGCATCAACAACACCATCATTGACTGTGTTCTTGTTTTTGTTCCAAAATCTTGGCTTGTCTTTTCCTTTAAAGTCATCTTTGTTTTCCTTGAATATTTTGATGACTCCTTGTTCAATTAAGACCTTTTCTGTCACTAAGCCTTTTTCAATAACGTCCTTAAAGGTGGACAAACAAGCTTTCCTTAGGTCATAGCCAATGTCTTTGTTAACATTTTGTGTGAACATCTCTACCATTTGTTTTTGTGGAATTTCACAAGAGCATCTGCTGGCTAGATTTCTCCATCTTTGTAAAAATGATGCAAAAGATTCTCCCTCTTTTTGCTTGGTGTTGCACAAAGTAGTGACTGATATGTCTGTCTCTATGTTGTAGGAGAAATGTTGAATAAATGCCTCTGCTAAGTCACCCCATGACTTAATACCAGTTGGAAGTTGGGAGAAGCATTCCATAGCTTGATCACCTAGGCTTTGTGGGAATAATCTCATCAAATATGTCTCTTCTGCTGCTACCTCAATGCAAGCTATGAAAAACTGTCTTATGTGTGCCTTAGGATCCCCTTTTCCTCTATACTTATCAAATTTAGGGGTCACAAAATGTATAGGAAAAGGAGGCATTGGAATGCTTTTGTCAAATGGATAACGACATATGTCTCTCATTGTGTATGTTTGCTTTGGTGTATTTATGTCCTCCATTTTCTTTTGTAAGTCCCTGATTTGTTGTTCCAAACTGCTCTTAGGTGGAGATCGATTTCTTGGACCATACCCCATGCTTGAGGCACCAATTGGAGGGGGTGCATGTTGCATATATGGATGATATTGATCATACACATGTTCATATGGAGGAGGTTTGTAATGATGTTGTGTATGTGGACCACTTGGTATAGATTCATGTTGAGGAACACCATATCTATTTTGTGCATGTATACCATATTCTACAGGCATGTCATGTTCTATTGTATTGCCCCCAAATTTGACATGAGGTTTCCTTGTGTCCAAATTTTGAGCATGCCTTTGAATATCCAATTGTTTTGGTGGTTGATCCTTGGCATTGGCATGTGATTGAGCATATCTGTCTCCATAAGACTTCCATAATGGTCTGCGAAGGTGAGTATCATATGTTTGACCATGTGTATGTGGGACCTCTAGTTTTTGAAGCAAAGTTGATGGTGATTCAGGTACCATATGTGGTCCTCTATTTCCTCCACTATTAGGTCTCCTTTGATCCATGTTGGAGTGATTTTGTTGCAAAGGTCTATGTTCCATTATTTGAGACATGTCAAAATCATAAGGTATCTTGGCTCCACTTTGTGCCATCATTTGTAAGAAGTATTGTCTATCCCTCCTCATTATTTCCTCAACCAATCGATTGAAATGGGGATTCATAATGGATTCTTCCACATCTGCTGAATGTACGGAAAAGTTGTCCATATTGTCATTATGTGTAGCATTGTTGTTTGTAGTGTCCATGTTCTCAACATTTGGAATGTTTCTATAGGTATCCATGTCAGGTAATGTAGTATGATCAGAATTGAAAAAGATATCATTGTCATACTCATAAGAGCTCATGTTTGCGGACTCTTGAGCCTCTTTAGTTTCTCTCCTAGATTTTTGAAGACAGGTTTCAACCATGAACTAGGTATTGACCAAGATGTTTGAGACTAGATGAAAAATAGAAAGAGTATGGAAGACCAAGAGTTGGATGGAATGTAAATGAATCTGAAGTGTACTTGCAATGTCCAAAGTGTAAGACCAAGTATGTATGTAGTAGAGTAGGTGTGACTTCCAAAGAGAGGATAGTTTCTCTTGATGAGGTAAGTTGACCTTGACTCTAAGTAAGACCAAATGAGACCCAAAGGTAAGAAACCTTGATGAGGGACCACTTAGCAAAGTGTTGTTGTATGTAGTATGTTGACAAAGTATGATGAGGACAAGCAAGTGACCTTTTGACTCAAGTTTAGACAATTGTGAATGTAAAGTGAGATGTAAAGCAATGATGGACTTTGTGAGACCCAAGGATAGATAGAATGCTAGATGAAACCCTGGAGAAATGACCTAGGAAGCTCAAGAATTCCGAAACTGACTGTGTTTGTTTGCTCGACTGTAACAGTTTTTTCAATTCTGGACACAGACGCGCCTGTATACTTCACAGACGTGGTTTCCCAACACAGACACTGCTCTGTTTAACACAGACGCATTTCTGAGACTTTTTACCAAGTGTACTATTGATTTTTGTGGACACAGACGCGTTTCTGCCCTTCACAGACTCGGCTAGACAACATAGACGCTATTATGCCCGCACAGATGTGTTTCTGCAAATTTTGTGCAATTTTTCCAATCTGTGAAGTTGTTTTGTTGTGACCAAATTTGACTGTTTGACTAACTTTCGTGACAAGAGGACACAATGTAGATGAAGACCCAATGTTTGCAAGTGTCTAGACTCAAAAAATGACTCCAATTTTGTTTGATGTAAAAATGTTTTGCATACACTTGAAGACACAAAAGACACAATGTTTTGCTGTTTGGTCTTGAATGTTTTGAATGTTTAACATAAGTCAAGCACAATTCTTATGGCTGGCCAAGACAATAGTTGTTGATCCCACATGGGGTTTTACCCCCGAGGCTACGCTATTTAGAGTGGATACTTAGATGCTTGACCTCACTGGCTCCACCCTCGACACTCACTTCTTAGGTCAGCCAAGCATCAGTCCCCACGAAAACTCCCTGTGGTGAACTTTGTATCTCTACTAAGAAACATATGTGTGTGGGCCGCTACCAGAGGTCTGACCTCCTGCCCCAACAACTAGAAGGATTTGGGCTTCTAAAAAAAAAAGGTGCTAGTAAGGGCATCCGCTCGTGTGGCCATACATGCGGCACTTTCAGCTCTGTAAATACAGAAGGCTCCCAGCCAGTAGGGGTTATGCCCTACAACTGATCAAATAAATTTGATCAAATGGGTCTATGGGAAGACATAGTGTTGGTATGAACTAATCAACACACGTTATTCATAGTTTTCACCATGAATATAGTTATTTATTGTGGTTTGGAAGAAGATGGCTTTTCTTTTGCTACCACTTGGGTCATTCTCTTCTCACTAGTAGTCCTAATGACCACACGGGAAGATAGGCCCTCTAAAGATCAAACAAAAAGAGCCTATTGCTCAAGACACAAAAGACAATGATTCAATTTTAGTGCACCAATTGAAGTGTTTGCTAGTTTACGAAAACAAGGCACACAAAAAAAATCCAAAAGCCCTTGCCAAGGACCTGCAACAAAGAGTTGTTAGTAGTTTGGATTGTTTCAAATGATTACCCCTTCCTGCAAGCACACAAGTTAGGTAAATTTTAAACCCAAAAGACTTTGTGAAAATAGGGGCCTTCAACCAAACGATTTTGCTTTCAAGACAAGCTGCACCACTTTTGTTAGCTAGATCTGAAAATGTTAGCTCAAAATAAACCAGATCTGAAACCCTAGATGCAAAATTTGAAAACTGAATCAATAAAAACCCAAAATTCAAAACTGGTGAACAAAGAGGCGGTTTCCCTCTACACAGATGCTCCTTTGTGACACAGACGTGGTTCTATGATGCACAGATGTGACCACAGAACACAGATGCGCTTCCTAGACACAGACACGACTAAAAACATCACAGACGCTCCTTTACAACACAGACGCGCTTTCCTGGAACCTGCAAAATAAAATATTGCCAATATCGCAGACGCAATCCCAGATGTCGCAGACGCGTCAGAAAATCAAAAACGCGATCCGAAAGTGCGTAGACGCGAAAATGTCAAAATCTTACCGAAAACGTCAGATCTGCAACTTCAAAATACAAAATCTGCAACAAGATGTTAAATGCAAAAAAAAGGGACAAGAGTCCCACCGGGCGTGCCAAAATGTATATGGTGAAAATGGATAACAATAATAATGATATTGAAAGGCTAAATGAATTCAACCACAAAACCCTAGCCTAACAACAACAAAGATCCACCATAACATATGAAGATTACCTAAGACAATGCAAATCACATGAAATCACAAAGATTATACCATCACATGTCCAATAGGGTTTTGATCTCCATTCTTCCTATCTCCATTGATCTTGCTTGATATATTTGCTCTCAGATTTTATGTGCACAAGAGCTCAACAAAGAACGGAATGTGGTTGCAAGTAGGATCGTAGTGTAGTCAATGGCATAAAAGATGATTAGGATGAATGATTAGGGTTTGATAATGAAGGAAGCATCTCCTTATATAGAAGACACTATATGAAATGGAGGGATAAGATTGAGAGGTGTAAAAGGAGGTCAGCTATGATTAGAGGGTAGGTAAAAGAAATAATAAAATAATAAAAGGGGTAGGTAGTGTATGAATTAAGAGATGAATGACATGTGTCATGGGTAGAAAAGGTTAATGAATTAATTAAATAAATAAAGATTTATTTAATTAATAGAAGAAGTAGGATAATTAAATAAATAAGATATTTATTTAATTTAGGAAAAGGATAATTTAAATAAATCAAAGTATTTATTTAAATGAGAAATAAGGCTAGAAGAGGATAAATGAATTAATTAAATAAATAAGGATTTATTTAATTAATAGAAGAATTAGGCTTAGATAATTAAATAAATAAAATATTTATTTAATTAGACATGACAATTTTAGGTGTCTACAAATAACATTTTCACTTATTTCTTCATCAAGATTTATAGATAGAGGAGCACAAACATAAATAGGAGTAAAAGCATCACATGTTTTTTCAACTTATTATTTGGAGATGTAGGTTCAACATCTTGCTTAGGAGAAAAGGGAACCATGTCAACTATTGGAGTTTTGGGAGATTGGATATTTTGAGGAACAACTTCATGAGCTCGAGCACGACGCTTTCGTCAATGGTCTCTCATACAACGATTCCATTGAGTCTTAGCGGAAGACTGAGAAGGAGGAGGAATATTTGTTGAAGTATAAATATTCTCATATTTGGTAGTTGGAGGTTTAGGTTGAGGAATTTTAGGTTGGACAAGAGGAGAGGCAAGCCTCTTCTCTCTATAAGAGAAAGGAGGTAGAACTGCACCATATAAAGGAGGAAAGTTAGGTGTAGGAAGGAGACCAAGTCCATTATGAAGAGGAGGTACATGTCTAACCTTAGGAGGAATATTGTTGTTCTTCTTAGGAGAAGGTATAGTCTCATCCATAGGAATAGGTTGGGAATCTTCCTTAGGTGGAAGATTAGTTCTATCCATCAAGGGAAGAACAACATCTTCAAGAAGGATGGGAATGTCAATTGTTGGAGTTCTAGGTTTTCTCAAGGATAAGATCATATATTTCTTCCCCTTTTGATAAGATTAAAAGAGAGCATCGCTTCTTGGTGGAAGAGATTGGAATTGTTTAGGCCAAAATAAATCAATAGGAACACTTGGGCTTCTTTCGGATGCTCGAAATAAGCTATGGTTAACAGTTATGATTTCTCCATTGTGGGGAAATTTAAAACACTTATGGATTGGAGAAACAATAGCCTTCATGGAAGATAGCAAATGATAGCCCAACTTCACACGAAATTGCTTAGAAGAAGGAATGATAACAAAGTTGACATCCATAGTTTTAGTGTGAACCTCAATAGGAAGTGTAATAGAACCAATGGTAGGATAAGAGAATCCATCGAATAACTTAAAAACCATATTTGTATTATCATAGATTGGTTTATGCAAACGTAAAGTGAAAAGATACTCCTCAGTGATGACATTAATCATGCAAGAGGGATCGATAAGCACACCACAACAAGACATTTCTTTAATCTTTGCAACTATGTATAAAGGCCCATCAGGTTCTCTAATGGTCTCACTAGGGTCAAATGTGATACATAAGTCCTTAGGTTTCCTTTGTTTCTCTACCATATTCACCAGATTATGAATTGTAGTAGTCACATCATAAGGAGAGAAAGAGGTATGTTTAGTCTCAATCACGTTAGAGGTATGAGAAGGTAAAGGATCAATAAAAATATTAAGATTTTGATTAGGAGGGGCTACTGATTTGTTTCCCTTATCATTCGCACCTGCCACAAATTTAGTATTATTATTAATTAAATATTGAAGCTTACTTTTCAATGCAAAACATTTCTTAGTGTCATGACCTGGTTGACGATGAAATTGACAAAAATAATTATTATCAAAGTAGGGTGAGGTTGCCTTAGAAGGGTCAACTAGTTTTATGGGAGGAAGTTTATTAACATTTCTTTGTAACAATTGAGAGATAATGGTATGTAAAGATTCATTCAAAGGAGTATATTGTCTTTCTCTTCTGAAAAATTTAGAAATAGAAGGCACACCTGATATAGCATTCACATTGTTGTTGTTGATGTTGTCATTGAATTTGATGAATCCTTTGTTTGGTTTGAACTTTGCAAATGGTTGTTGAGCACTGTCACTCTTATCACTCAGAGCCATAGGAGTTGATTTCTTGAGTTGACTCAAAGTCAGTTGATAATTGTGAAGTGTTGTGCACAACTACGGAAAGGAAGTAAACTCAGAAAGGAGAAGTTTGTCTCTAATATCGTTTTGCAAATCAGAAATGAAAATTCTTTGAATATCATTATCAAGCACTTGAAAAGAAATTTGAGAACACAAATGATTATATCTACCAATGAAATCAATCACTTTTTCTTTAACACCTTGTTTACAATGAATTAAATCAGTCAAAGTGATTTTAGGACCTATGTTTGTTTGAAATTGTTGAAAAGAAGTAATAGAATAGGAAGGCAAATAGAAATACCATTGTAAAGCCTTATCTCTTAATGTTCTATTAAACAATTATGCAAGCAATCTTGGATCATAAGAAAAGTCAATACACAAAGTTTGAAATGTCTTGACATGTGTTAATGGATCACCTTTTCCATTATAGAGTTCCAATTGATGGACTTCAACATGCTTAGGAGGGATGAATCTAACAATATCAAGAGAAAGTGGGCTCGCAACATCAAACGTGGGCACACTAAACTTGGATTGACTCATAGAAGTGATTTGTTGTTGCAATGATGACACCGTTTGAGCAAGATTATTAATGGTTGCTTCGGTTTTAGAATTCATGTTAGACATGTTTTATTGAGAAGGTGTGTGATGTTGTTCAAAGAAGGCATTGATTGAGAATAACGTGGAGGTATAGTATGTAGGCATAGGAGATGATTGAGTAGGAAATGGGACACTAAAAGGAGGAATAAAATGATTGGATGAATTGCCCCCTTGCATCACTTTGATTGGTGAGAGACAAGAGGAATAATTATTGAAGGCATGGTTAAGGATGAAGGGCTTGTTGAAGAAGAGGGATTGCCCCCATGACTAGTGGTTGTAGGTATGCCATGTTGAGTTGATGTAGCCATGATATTTGAAGTGAAAGCAAGAATATTAGCCATCAGAGTGGTCAAATGAATAGAATTATTGATTTATGTAGAAGGTTGTGAATAACCTAAGTTCTTAGCACAACTCGTTATAGGAATGACATGAGAATCAACAATATGAGGAATGCCACACAATATATCAATTCCATTCTTATCACTTTGAATCATGCGCTTTAGGCCTACAATTAATGGAAGAGCTTCACTATTAGGGTATTCTTGAGACATCCATTGTTGAAAGTTGTCAAATTGATTATCCAATTTTGAAAGTTGATCAATAGATACTCTAGTCAAAGCTTCTTCTTCATCATTAGAATCATCAATTGGATAAATAGAGATGCTATTAGGATGGGAAGAATTAGCATTATCCTCATTAAAGAAGTCACCCAAATTAGGCTCCATCTCCTTGGTAATTAAACCTTGGGAAGCCTTAATTCTAATGCTTCGTCTAACAGGGATAGTGCGGGTAGGACTAATAGTGGTAAAACTCATGCACTAGAGGGAAAATTTGAATTTGAGGTTTGAATTTTAAGAACAAAGTTTGTAAAGCTGAATAATGCAAAATTCAAGGAAATTATGATTACACAATTTGAACCTTGTTGAAAGGAGAAATGACACAATTTCCAAAATAATTTAAGAAATTGAGATTTCAAATTAGGGCCAATTGAATACCACTTCAAAATAAAATTTGTCAAAATTTGAATTTTTAAAATCAGGGTAGATTATAATTAACCAGTTAATTTCAAATTTTTCCTTGAAATTTGTGATATTGAAATTGGGAAATATTTTTGATTTTAGAGAGAGAAAAATTCGAGAAAATCAGCCAATTTTATGGATTTAAGCAAATTAAATACAATCATAACAATCTCCCAAAATTTCAAGAAAAAAGCTAGGGATGGTGTTGAAAGTGCACAAGGTCCTCCCAACTTTTTCAGAAATTTTTAGGGATGAAATTTATGATGATTTTAAATCCGACCCCCAAAAATTGGTTGATTCTATGAAGTTTAGATAGGAGAAATTAAGGTTTGAATGTGAAAATAGGACCCTATTAGGGTTTTGAAAAAGATACAAAATTGAATTGCAAATTTGAAAAAGGTCAAACCTAATGGATAAGGCCACCTTAAATAATGTTTAGAAAACTGAAATTGATTGAAATTGATTGAAATTTGCACAAAATCCAATTAAATTTGAAAATTAGGGTTTTAGGACCTAACCACTTAATTTTAAAATTTTGAATTTTGGAAAAGGGAGGGAAATTAAAAATTTGAATTTTAAACAAGAAGACAAATCTGAAAACAGTCCTAAATCTGAAAATTAAATGTGAATTCAATTTTTGCACAAGTTTAATTGATTTTTGAAAATTAGGGTTTTGACAAGTAACCACTTAATTTTGTAAATTTGAATTTGCAAATTGAACAAGACAATGATGAAATTGAATTTTTCAAGCAAAGAAATTTTCAGATCTAAAACAATAGATAGCAAATTTTTACAAGACACAAGTTCAATTTCAATTTTTTGAAAACCATGGTTTTGATTGAATTAACCACTAAGTTTTATAAATTTGCACTAAAATCAAACTTGTAAATAAAAAATATGCAATGATTTGAAATTTCAAGCATGTAAGATGTCCGGTTCACTAAAATGTAATGGTGGTGAAAGAGGGTGATGAAGAAATCAAGAGGAAAGCTTTTCTCTCGTCAAGAGAAGGAGTGAAAGTTTCACAAAAGATTCTCCTTAACCTTTTTACACACATTACATTAAAAGAGAGGAGTGAATGCTTGATTTCACTTAGGATCGCAATTTCCATGTCATGTATGCTTATTGAACTTATATAATTATCACTCATGCAAATTGGAGAGAGGAATGCATCTTATATATCTACCAATTAGGGTTAACTGACTGATTTTTTGTCATAAGACGACATAGGGAAACCTTTCCTGCTTCAAAATTGTAAAGCTCAATGCAAGATAAATGTAGAGGGGGCCCAAAATAGGGCAAGGAAAAGGGCACCACACCCTATCCTAGGGGTGATAGGGACACCATGCCCTTGTCCTGCCCTTATCCAAGACATAAAGCAACAAAGAAGAGTGCTGGGTGCGAGGAAATGTAGTTTTCAAGCATGTCTCAAGTCTCCGATTAGGCTTAGGAATTCTTTTCGCCAATATGAAGACCCAAATGTGGTTGAAAATAGCAAGGTCACAATTTTATGAAGCTACAATATTTATTTTTCAAATAGAAAAAACCTTAACTATAATGTAAATAAAATAGCTTTATATAGTAAAATATAGATATCAGAGTTTTTAAATATGTAGTAAATATTAGGCTCAAGCTGAAGCATACTAAAAAGGGAGGGATAAACAAGATTAGGAGAAACATCAACCTTGGAGCTATTCTCTAAATATCTCTTAACTTGGGTCATAGGGGCATCCTTCACCCATGGACAACCTACATACCTGCTTCAAAATGATATTAATATCACATGTAGTTCTCCTCACAATAATCACTCAAGGAATGTACAGTTTTTTTTATATATGGTGTTTCATACAAATATTTACTAACTTTGCCAATCAAATCCATATATACAAATTACACATAATAGAATAATCAGTATACAATAAATTCAATCATATCATAGCACTTTGTAACAATAGTCAAAATGAGTTCTCTTTCTCTCTCCTCCATTCCTCTATCCCTGTTCTTGCACCTTTTGTTGGGCCTGTGGTAGCTCATGTGGATCTAAGAATTTCTATCTCTACACCTATCTTCTCAATTGTAAATCCTCCTCTACTCTTTACAATTACTTCAGTTGCATTTGGGTGATCTATAGAGAAGTCTGGACTGGGGTTTCCCTTAGTTTTCATTGTCGATGACTCGACACCTCCTCTTTCTTTGTAGGTGGTACCTCTAGGTCCTGGTGATATCTTTGTTGACATCCATCTTGGTGCAGGTGGCCCTAACGACTCCTCTATCCTTTCTAGCTCTAGTTTTGTGAGGTCTTTTATGCCTTGTAGTTTGTCTCAAGCAAATAAATATTGTCTTATTCGCCCTCCATATGTGAACTGACATTTCTCTTGTACTAAATCCTCACTAGTGCTTATTTGCAGTGAAGATGTTGTTGAGAATGAATATTTTTACCAATGGTGAGGCCTAGTGTGTCTATTAGGTACAAGTTTCTTGGAAGCCATTGTGTCTATTAAGATTGAGCTCATCTCTTGTTCTAAGGGTTTCTTTATTGTATATTTTTCTTCATCTGTAGTTAGGGTAGCTTTGGGCATGGGGAGAGAACTCTCTCTCCATTAAACCTTGGTCTTCTACATTTAATCCTCTCACATAACCACTTCATGTGTGCCCTGTTTGGGTTGTATTATCAAATCTTCCCTTTTATTTTTGGGAGAATTTGTATTATGAGGCCATTGGAAACTCAATTGGTCATTTTTTTAAGATTGATGATTCTACTTCTCACACGAGTCACTCCACCTTTGCTCAATTTTTAGTTGATATTGACATCTTTAAACCCCTTGATAAGGATGTGGTTTTTATGCTTGGATATTTATCTTGAATGAAAAAATTGGATTGTGTGGGCGTCCCCTTTAGATGTCACCATTTCTTCGCTACTGATGGCTTGTCTTTAGATTGCTCTTTTGTGTCAGAAAAACTATTTTATGGAAGAATGCTAAGGAAGATCAACTGACAATAAAGGTTCCTTCCTCCTCTAAGGACAACTCTTCTTAGGATTCTAATTAGTGTCTTGCTTCAGGTGCAACTTTTTCATGTCCCAAAGCCCTTACTATAGTTTCTTTTATCTTGTGTGTGAATCGGAAAATGGTTCCTTTTGTGGCTGACTTTTATCTCTTGACTCCTCCTACCTTGTTCCTAACTTAGATCATGGTTCCTTATGTGGACAAGGACCGCCGATTCATCCTATATTCTCTTTGGTTGCTATTGATTCCCTTGTGGTAGGGCCACCTCTTGTTTCCCATGGTAATAGGGTCTTGGATGATAATATTGCTTCGATTATTGTTAGTAGGAGGAGAGGTCCTTCTCCATTCTCTTTTGGGGGTTGTGAAAGAGAAACCTATTATTTAAGATCGAGCCTATCATTTTCCACCTGTTCCTTACTTGAGTCAAAAGTGTTGATTTTCTCAATCTCAACTCTTGTGAGATTTGCTCCTTTTTCCTTTATCACTAACTTGTTATGGGTCCGGGACCTTCTTGTGCTCATCTAATCACAACAATAATCAAAATATCTTATTAATGCAACAATCATGAAAATCCTTGACATCTTTAAGTGACATCCTAAACATGATTCAATGAAATCAAGTGTCATAATCATATTTTCTTATGACATCCTTCTTAATTGGAATAAAACAATCATCAAGAAGGCCACACAAAAACTATTTGTGACTTTAAAAGATTTACACTAGTAACTAGAAACTAGAAACCTGCTTTATGCATGAACAATACTCGAGTCATACTCAAGATAGTTGGAAACTGTGAGATTTTTCCAAGATCAAGGGCACAATGAAAAGCATAAAAGAGAGACAATAGTATGACAAGAACAGACTATATTCTCATCAATATACAAATGATCAATGAATTAACCAATACAATGAATATAGGCCTGCATATATAGGCAAGGTCAAATGGATATGTTAGCACACAATCATGACATGTGGCTCAATGAGAAACAAGAGTAGGTAAGAAAAAGTAGGGGTAGGTAGAAGAAATAATATAATATTCCACGAGAGGTGGGTCACCCACCGAATGTGGAATGTAACAACAAGATAAGACCACAAAAGGTTGAATTTCTCCTACAAGCTACATCCCTATGTGCACACTTCCTTAAGTGGCTCATATCCAAACTACGATGAGATGCATTATCCTAAGTTAACTTAAGTAAAGTGTAATTATATCGTATAAGAATAAATAATTACACCAACAGAAACACTGTCTATTAGATCACCATATAAAGATATACACTCAATTATTATAATAACATTATTAACCTTTTGACTTAATTTACCTTATCGTACAACCCAATATTCTTATAATAGTCTAGTTCAAGGATTAGATTATATTTGAACTTGCCACTTATACTATATATGACCTTAATGGTAAACAACGCGATTCCATATAGTAGGAATATAATATTCAAATCAAGACTTAGATTTTAATAGAGTCGACCTTACATTTTGTTACCTAGAATATTATGCAACATTACTATGGATTTTCCTTGTACTGAGGAAAAACATAGTTCTTATCATTTAATGGAGTCCATACTAAATATGAACTCAATGATCAACAACACGTGATTCCATATATCAACAATATATTTTCAAATTAACATATATTGATATTTTAATTAGATTGACCTTACAATCAGTTACCCAAAATACTATGCAAAATTAATAGGATTTTTCCTTATGCTAATGAAAAATATAATTCTTATCACTTATTGTAATCCATATGAATGGTTATTTTCCTCATGCAAGGAAATCATGTTACAATATGGTGGTAACTATACATATATTTTAAATCTTGTGTTGGATTCCTTTATTGAATTAGCTTGCCCTTCTACTTTTCTTGGTGTCGTGTGCTTGTGTGCCCTTGTTTAGGGTGTCTTTCTCTTTGCTTAGGTTGTCTTTACAAATGGTAATGGTTCTAGGGCCACTATAGCCTTTTTCTTAGAATAAGATAATTCCACGAGTATCCTTATTGTTGATAAGGAGGCTCTAGCTACTAGTCAACAATCATCTTATTTAAATATTGTAGGTGTTGGGGTGCTGCATTCCCTTACGGAAAAAAATCACAACCTCTCCCCTTGCCAATATTATTTTGTGGTAATTTTTGGGTAGGAATTTTCTTAAAATTAAATTATTTTTTATCCATGTGAGGGACAGTTGTGTAAATTAAACAATTATTGGTCTTCCCTTCTTTATTTTCACAAATGGTTTGCGTTCCTAGAAATCTATATTATTGTAGGCAAGATCAAGCTCTTCCGTTATGCTAGGGATTTCTGCATCACATCTTTTGATTCTTCAAAGGATTGGGATTTAATACTTGACATGGGTTTATGCATTTTGGGTGATCACTCACTTTTAGTCAAACCTTAAACTTATTCCTTCAACCCCCTTTTCAAACCTCTCAATGTAAGAGTTATGTGGGTTCACCCTTTAAACATTCCATTTTAGTTTTTGAAATGTTCCTACAATGAAGCCATTAACGACCCTAGTATTGATTGTTTCTTGAAGGTTGATTCTATGACTTTCTATAAGGGTCACTCTACTTTTTCTTATATTCTAGTAGACATTGATATCTCCAAACCTCTTCATGGGGATGTAGTTTTAATGGTGGAGATAGATCTTGGACTCAACTATTAGATTATGATGGTTTCTCCTTCAAATGTAGACTTGATTCTTTATGATCGACCACCTAGCAACTTATTGCCCACTTTCTCAATGCAAGTAATGACAACATGGTGGAATATTAACAACAAAGACCACTTAACTATTGATGCCATTAACTCTCTAATTGATGGCTCCTCTTGGGATGTTGGATCTCATGCAACCCGTGTAAATTTAGTGAGTCCTACCCCTGCTATGCCATTGGCTCACATTAGTGATTTTCAACCACCTTTTTTGTAGTCCTTAAACATATTGTGCCTTCAAATTTGCATTTGATTCAACCCACTCATGTGTTGTTAATTTAATGTTTTATTACTCTACCTAAATAGATCATTGGTCCTACCATGTACATAAATGTGTCCTATTAGAGGAATCCCTTCCCACTTCATTTTGTTATGAGGATTTGAATGATAACACTTCAAGGACTATTTTACGAAGGATAAAGATTTAGGTCTTCCCAAACCTCTTCCAATATCATAATAGAGTGAAGGATGTGAGATTAAATATGGTTTCATCTAGCATTGTCTAGGTTGGACCTTAGGGTTCCTTGTAGTTTCCCATTTTTTGGTTGTTGTTGAGTTTAGTAGGTAGGTTGTAGCTATATCTCTCTTTGATTAATATTTTTTTAGTTAATAATGGAATTTATAATTAGTGTAAAGATAGATAATATAATCTAATGTTAAATCCATCTTTGTCTCCATATCTCTCTCATTGGTGCACATGCACACTCCCTATTTCTCCCTCACTATATCTATTTCTATATCTCTCTTATTTACACACACACACACACACACACACACACACACTCTCTCTCTCTCTCTCTCTCTATATATATATATATATATATATATATATATATCCCTCTCCACCCCCTTCTATATCACTTCCTATATCTTTATCCTTAGACATCTCTCCTTTTTTCTTCCTTCTTATCTCTATCTCCCCCTCTTTATCTCTCATTCTCTCCCTCCCTTGCTCCCTTACACAACTTGTTAAGTTTTCCTTTTTTTATTGAATTCTTGGAGAGCCATAGGTAGCATTTTAATGGTTGGAACAAACTTATTAGTATGAATAGAAATGTTGATCACCATTAATCTCCTTATCAAAATTTCATATGGTGTTAAGAATTGATAATAGAGTGTCATTATAAAACCTCCCTTCTATTCTCTATGTTTTTAACGTAATTATAATTTGCATGTTTATAGGTGTGAAGGATTCAAAACGGATTTTAACAAAATAATTGTTTATGTACTTGGTGTTATCCATAATTTAAAACTTGTCACCATTTAAAATTTATTCTCCCATTTAACAAAAACTTTCATTAGAGTTCTACACATTTAATAACTCATAAAAATTATTCGTTAAGCTTATAAAATGAATTGAAAGGGAAAATGGGTGTAACTTTAGGTTGGATTAATATTTTCTCATGACACCTAGCCACATTGTAAAAAATAATGTCACAAACCTCTATATTGAACCATTTTTCTCCAATCCTTGGAAAACTTTAATTGTTTTTTGTTGTAAGAAATCAAATTATTAAAATTGCACCAATTAGAATGTGGCTAAACCTAATTTTTTTTTCATGTTGGTTAAAAATAATTTTTATCATGTTGCACATATTTCAAGATTTAATTATTTTCATAAATCTTAACTAATTAGATAATTGGCCCCTAGGATTCTGTCTAAGGCAATGTTGATTCACAATGATAAGAGGCTTAGCAATTGCAAAAGATTAGGGGTATTTTGGACTAGTAGGTTCTCAATAAAAGAATTTTCACACAATTTTTTAGAATTTATTAAGTTTATAAATGGTTCTAGCAAATTGCTATACTAGATAGAAGTAAATGAATTGGCAAAGGAAAGAAAGCATTTAATTAGTGTTGTTCGAGATGGGGACCTTGGAAATTTTTGAGCTATAACTAATTTGAAGGCTACATGTACTTTTTGTGATCAAAAAATTTGTGAATTCTTAAGTATAACATTAAAATATGTCACAATTACAATTAAGCTACAAATAAAATTGTACGTGAAATTAATCAAGAATCTGGGTTCACTTTTCTTTCTAGGAGAAATAGTTTTAAGAATTTCCATAGACCTTTCAAGATCTATAGCAATTCCCCTTTCAAAGATGTTTCCAATGACAAAGATTTTATATCTAATGAGTTTTCTTTCGATCAATCTAAATAGGCATTTCCATGGGTTTAAATATATCCCATGCTCTCCAAAATGATATAGTAGTATTCTTAGGTGTTCTATGTGATTATACATTTCTTTGAAAATACCATAAGGTCATCAATGTTGATGATCATGTACTTTTTAATCAATTGTTTGAAGATAATTTGCATCACTCTTAAAAAGGTAGTACCCACATTTAAAAGTCTAATTGGAATTTCAATGACACATAAAGATTCTAGATGAGTTTGCGAAGGCAGTGTTGTGTCTATCTTAATGGTCCACCAATATTTGGTTGTAACCAAAGTAACCATTGTAGAGAGAAAATATTTAATAATTGTTGATAATTTGTAAGGTCTCATAAAAAAAGGTTAAACATTGATTTTCTTTCTCAAACGGTTTATTAAGGCTCCCAAAATCTATGAAAAATATAATTCATCCATTCTTCTAATGCACATGAATTAGCTTATCTACCCACGTTGAATGTTTGATAAGAAAGATGACGAGGCTTGCTAGAATATTTGTCACTTCTTTGAAGATTTATGGTTACCGAAATGCATTTAGAAGCCTTCATAAAGGTTTGGTATTATGTTTAAGAGGGATTTTATGCATGATAAAGGAAAGTAGAAATTTTCACGAATCATTATAAGACCAATTAGAGACATCTATATAATCTTTTAAAATATGAATGAGACTAGATTTTTATTTAGGAGAACATTCATTAGCAATAAGAACTTCTTTAACATCCCTTATATGTTTAATAAGTAATAATAAGGATCGACTATATTTTTTAATGAAATGTCTATTTTTTAGTTTTTCTAAAAGATATTGCAAAACAAGAATTTGAGGGTTACCATTCCCTTCTGAATAAAATTTTATTTTAATTAGAGGATCCCATTTTCATCTACTTCTCCTTCTTTCTCAATGATTTGGTTTTAAAAATCATAAAAATTTGTAATGAAATATATGATATAAAAATGTTTACATTACTCGAGATGACTATTGCTACAACAAGATTTACAATCAATTTTTTTAGTTCCACTCTTTCAATTTACTCTAAGGAGTTTATTGCCATAGTAATTGCATCAATACTACATTTTTCTTTTTTTGGTATGCACTGAAAATTAAAAGCATCAAAGTGTTCAATTATGTTCCATGCACGAGGGTGAAACTATGATTATTTATTATAATATAGAAACAATATTATGACCAAACTATCATAAAAATTATCCTTGAATCATCAAATAGCTACAATCTCTAAATGAGGAGTGTAAGGATTGAAATCTTAACCTTGCACAAAAAGGAAGCATGAAAATTACATATGCCATCAATGTAAGAGGTAGGTGTGTAAGAATACCATGATGAGGGGTCTTAAGCTTCTATTTTCATGGAGCAGGAGGTGCCATGAAAGAAAAAAATTATGCTACGAGATTATTTAGAATCTTTTCCTAAAAAATAGCAGCCCCTACTTTTTAGGACTGCATATTTAAGCGGGTGAAATTGGGGTGGGGCTAGAAATTGCCCCACCAACTTAGGAATGATAGTTGCCACTTGTCAAACATCTAAGTTTATATTTCTATTAAAAACCAATTTTGGAGGGAAAATAAGTTTTTAAACTTGTTTTTATCACTGGAGAGAGAATAAAAGATAAAGCTATGTATTAATGAGATCACCGGCTTCCTTAAATTTAGGAGCTTGAATCTTTAAGCTAAACAATACCTCAAAATTCATGCGACCAACAACTTTAAAATATTCCTAAAAAATCTTAGCACCTCCAACTCTATTTTTTAGGAAGCCCCTCTCCATGAGACCCCAGCCTTAGGATGGCTTATGGAAGGTGCAAATGAAATGAATAGGGTGACTAAACATGTGTATGGGATATTGGCCACTGATTGAGGGCTTCAATGTATTATTAGAGATCAAGCATAGATGGAGATCAATGACAAGTGAAAGGAAGCCATGAAGAGTAGCGGATGCCACCGACAAGATACATTGCAGTCTTTAATTCAACCATGAGTGGGAGACCCACTTTTCTAAAACTATTTCATGCCTTAACAAGAATCAGTTATGCTGAAGCTAACAAGATGATCGAATGTGATGATTGAATTCAGATCAACAACCAATGTCGAATGCTCAATTGAGATGGTTTCTCACAAGGATTTGCAGCTAGTAGCCTTTTGTGCACTACCAACTATAGTAAGCCAAGTGTACCTTGATAAACAGTGATGCACGACTACTTCAAGAAGTGTAGACCACCACCTCACTAAATAGAGGCCACATCACATTGAATATTAATCTAACAGAAAGAGAGTATTGCCATGCAACAAAAAAGATTGGGTCCGCCACCACCAAAGTGAGCATTCATTTGGCTCAAGGTCCACATGAAACGTGCTACTGTGAATGATATATTGGCATCACGTCCATGTCACAAAAATGACACGAGTGTTGATAACTGATGCTGATCTAGCATGCAACTAGATTAGTTTAGTTAATAGTTTTTTGTTTATTCATGCAAATAAAGCATGTACTCCAACATGCATTAATCCTTAGGACTATTTTTAGTTTTGTTTTTTGCATGAATTTTTTTTTAGTAAATAAAGCATGCTGTGCATGCACTTATTGTATTCTTAATTTAGGGAGTAGTTTGCTTTTTTTAGTTTGAGAGCCTTAGTAGCTTTCCATGCAATGCTAGGAATATATTTAAAAATTGCAGTTATTATTTATTCTTCTAGGCTGCATATTCATTATAGATACAACCTCTATGTAATTTTTTAATTAAGCTTCAATAAAGAAATTGGTGTGTGCAATTCCAAAAAAACAAGGCACTTTGTTTTTAATTCTGAATTGTGATTTCTTTTTGCAATTTTTTCTTTTTGCTATTATTGTTTGCTAATCAACTGGTTTAGAGAGGATAGGCCAGGTTTAAAATTCTACAAGTGGTATGAGAGCAGGTAAAATTGTTTTGGGTTAAAGTTTTATTGTTGGAATTTGGCCAAAGTTAATCATGTCAACTTCTAACAATATGCCCATTCTAGAATTTGATAGGAATGATTATGATTATTGGTGCATTAAGATGCTGACCTTTTTGACTGGAAAAGATTTGTGGGAGATTATTGAATCAGGTTATGAGGCGCCAACTGATTAGAATGCTCTTACAACCAATGACAAAATAGCTAGAAAGGAAGCAAGGAAAAAGAATGCTCAAGCTTTGTTTCACATTGAGATAGCTCTTGACAAGAGCTTATTTCCAAGAATATCAGGAGCAACAACTACCAAAGATGCCTGGAAGACTCTACAAGAAGTTTACCAGGGTAGTGATCAAGTTAAAGTGGTCAAGCTTCAGACATTGAAGTGAGAGTTTGAGAATTTGAAGATGCAAGAAACTGAAAGTATAAGTGATTATTGTGTCAGAGTCAAAGATGTGGTCAATAAAATGGCTACACTTGGAGAAATTGTTAGCAATGAAGTTTTGATTAAAAAGGTGTTGAGATCTTTGACACCCAGATGGAATCATGTAACAATAATCATAGAAGAAAGCAAGGATTTGATAAAACTATAGTTTGATCAACTGGTTGGATCCCTAATGTCTCATGAAGAAAGATTGAAAGATTCTTTTGAAGGTGTAGAGAAAGTGTTTTCCTCTAAATTGCTAATCACAAAAAATGAAGATGCAAGCAGCAGTAGTGCCAAAATCAATCAAGGCTAAGGTAAAGGGCAAAGCCAAAATTCTTCAAGAGGTAGAGGAAGAGGTGGCTCAAGAGGAAGTGGTGGTTTCGGAGGAAGAGGTAGAGATAGATTTGATAAGAGAAATGTTCAATGTTACCATTGTAATAGGTATGGCAACTTTGGAAGATAATGCATATTGAAAGAAGGTAAAAGTGCTAACTATGCTCAAGAGAGTAGTGAGAATCCTCCTGATCACTTATTTTTATCTTATGCCAAGGGTGAAAATACTGGTAAAGATGTTTGGTACCTAGATTCTGGATGCTCTAACCATATGAAAGGGAATGAAAAGTTGTTCTCAACAAAGGATGGAAGTTTCAAATCCAAGATCCATCTTGGTGATGATAAATCATTGGAGGTTGCTGCCAAAGGAGCTATGGAGGTCCAAACAAAAGAAGGTGTAAAGAGTATTCATGATATTTATTATACTCCACAATTGAAGCACAATTTGTTAAGTGTTGGGCAGCTATGTGAGAAAAATTATAAAGTAGTCTTTGAGAATAAGACATGTACTATCTATGATAAGAATAAGGGTAATAGGGTGATCACTGTTGTTCCTATGACAAGAAATAGGATGTTCCCCTTGAGGTTTGGTGAACATAACAACAGTTTGGAAAATATGGCTTATGAGGATTCAAGTTGGTTATGGCATCTCAGGTATGGGCATTTAAATTTTCATAGTTTGAAGTTTCTAACCTCACATGCATTAGTTTCTGGTTTGCCAAAGGTTGAGGAACACAAGGAGGTTTGTGAAGGTTGTGCTAAAGGAAAGCATGCAAGAGAAAAGTTTCCAAAGGGCAATGCATGGAGGGCTCATCACCCACTTCAGCTTGTTCATTCAGATATATGTGGTCCTATGCAGACTAAGAGTTTGGGTAGGTCATCACATTTCATCACTTTTATTGATGATTACTCATGAAATTGTTGGGTATATTTTTTGAAGGCCAAAGATGAAGCCTTGGATACATTCAAGAAATTTAAAGCCCTTATGGAAAATGAGAAAGCATGCAAGATCAAATGTTTAAGGACTGATCGTGGAGGAGAATTTTTCTCCAAGGCTTTCCAAAGTTATTGTGATTTTAATGGCATCAAGAGGAAACTTACTACTGCATATACACCTCAACAGAATGGAGTAGCTGAAAGGAAGAATCGTACTGTGTTTGAAATGGCAAGGTGCATGTTACAAACCAAGATATTGAGCAATTCTTATTGGGGAGATGTAGTTGCTACAACTGTGTACATCCTTAACCGTAGCCCCACCAATGCACTAGAAAAGATGACTCCTTATGAAGCTTGGTATGGTAAAAGGCCTAATGCTAATCATTTCAAAGTTTTTGGTTGTTTGGCTTATGTGCATGTACCTGATCAGAATAGACAGAAATTAGATGCAAAGAGTGAGTCATGTATTTTTATTGGGTATAGTGAGAAAAGCAAGGATTATAGATTGTATAATCTCCTCACTAACAAGCTTATTGTCTCAAGAGATGTGATTTTTGATGAAGGGGGTGTTTATGGTCATCAAAAAGGACATATTGAGAAGCCAAAATCTGTTTTGAGTGATAATATAATTGCTGATTTTGACCATGAGAAGCCAACTAATGTTTCTATATCCAGTGGTTTAACTCCACCAAGCAGCCCTTCATCAAGTTCTTCAGTACCAAGTTCAAGTCCAGCTTCTTCTCCAAGTTCTACAAGGAAAGTAAGGAGATTGAGTGATATCTACCAGTGGAGTGGAAATCAAGTACATGAAGAAAACCCAGTAGGTGAGATAGAAAATTTTGCTTTATTAGCCAAGGCTGATTTTGAACCATCATGTTTTGAAGATGCATGTACTAATGAGGTTTGGGTGAAAGCCATGGAAGAAGAGATGGATTCCATTCACAAGAATGACACTTGGGAGTTAACAGAACTTCCACATGACAAAAAAAGGATTGGCACCAAATGGGTCTACAAGACCAAGTTTTACAGTGATGGGAGTGTTGAAAGACACAAAACCAGATTAGTTGCTAAAGGCTTCACACAAAAGTATGGAATTGATTATGAAGAGACATTTGCACCAGTAGCAAGACAAGAGACCATAAGAATGTTGATTTCATTAGCAGCTCAGAAGAAGTAGAGCATACATCATATGGATGTGAAAAGTGCCTTCTTGAATGGGTACTTAGAAGAGGAAGTATATGTGGAGCAGCCACAAGGTTTTGAAGTGGAAGGAAAAGATAATTATGTCTACAAGATGAAGAAGGCTTTGTATGGCCTCAAGCAAGCACCAAGAGCATGGTATGCCAGGATTGATGGATACTTTCAGGAGAATGGCTTCCAGAGAAGTAAGAGTGATCCTACTCTTTACTACAAACAAGAAGGTACTGGTATTCTCATCATAAGTTTGTATGTTGATGATCTTTTATATATGGGTAGTAGTTCTAAGATGAAAGATGAATTCAAAGCTGCTATGATGAAAGAATTTGAGATGAAAGATCTTGGTCTCATGAAATATTTTTTAGGAATGGAGGTTTATCAAAGTAAGGATGAGATTTTCATTTGTCAAACAAAGTATGCATAGGATATGCTGAAGAAATTTGATATGACTGATTGTAACCCTGCCTCCACTCCAAGTGCTCATGGAGATTTGTTATGTAGAGATGATGGTGCTGATTTAGTTGATGAGACAGCTTACATAAGTATTGTGGGGAGCTTGATGTTTCTAATCCACACGAGGCCTGATATTGCCTATTTAGTTTCACTTGTTTCAAGGTATATGACAAATCCGTCTAAAATACGTATGAAGGCAGCCAAGAGGATTTTGAGGTATGTGAAAGGGAATTTAAGTTTTGGTATTCATTACTACTCTTCTAAAAAGTTCAATCTTGTAGGCTTTAGTGATTCAGATTGGGGAGGTAGTATGGATGACCGTAAATCTACATCTGAAAATTGTTTTTCTTTTGGTTCCGGTTTAATTACCTGGAGCTCAAAAAAACAAAGTATTGTTGCCTTCTCATCTACAGAAGCAGAGTATGTTGCAATTACCTCAACAGGTACACAAGCTCTTTGGCTCAGAAAAGTTTTTGAAGAAATTGGAGAAAAACAAATTCAGCCTACAGTAATTTATTGTGACAATGTGAGTGCCATCAAGTTAGCTAAGAATCCAGTTCATCACAACAGAACTAAGCATTTTGATTTGAAATATCACTTCATACAAGATTTGGTGCAAAAGAAGGATGTCGAATTGAAACACATCAACACCCAGGATCAACAAGCAGATATATTCACCAAAGTGGTTGTGAAAGCTCAGTTTATAGCACTATGAGATAAGATTGTGAGCCCTCTCAGCATAAAGGGAGAGTATGTTGATAACTGATTCTGATCTAGTATGCAGCTAGATTAGTTTAGTTAATAGTTTTTTGTTTATTCATGCAAATAAAGTATGTACTCCAACATGCATTAATCCTTAGGACTATTTTTAGTTTTGTTTTTTGCATGAATTTGTTTTTAGTAAATAAAGCATGGTGTGCATGCACTTATTGTATTCTTAATTTAGGGAGTAGTTTACTTTTTTTAGTTTGAGAGCCTTAGTAGCTTTCCATGCAATGCTAGGAATATATTTAGAACTGTAGTTATTATTTATTCTTCCAGGCTGCAAATTCTTTATATATACAGCCTCTATGTAATTTTTTAATTAAGCTTCAATAAAGAAATTGGTGTGTGCAATTCCAAAAAAACAAGGCAATTTGTTTTTTATTCTGAATTGTGATTTCTTTTTGCAATTTCTTCTTTTTGCTATTATTGTTTGCTAATCAGCTGGTTTAGAGAGGATAGGCCAGGTTCAAAATTCTACAACGGGGTCATAGATAACTCACAGACAATGTAGGAGAAGATAGTTTTATTGAGGGGATTCACATTTGCTAAGCTAGCACCGAGCGAGGCTTCTAGGGACAAGAGGGGCAAAATGTGAGGTCAAAAGGTTAGTAGCATAATCTTACATTCAAGTGGCTACCTTGCATATGTTATATTCAATAAATTTCATATCATAAACGTCAATAAAGATCAATTTATCTATAGTTACAACTTCTTAGAGATCAATTTATTTATAGTTGCAACTTCTAAAACATAATAGATCACTATATCATAAATAAGAAATTATCAGTCATGAAAGTTTACCAAAATCATTAAAAAAATTAATTTACAATCTATTTTTAGAAACTCTAATTGCATTCTTGACATTACTAATATCATTTTTAGTTGCACGTTTACATCACTATCCAACAGTCTATGCCTTGGATTGTCCATGCTTCCATCATTCCTCTACATTTGCCTGCTAAATGAATTGCTTCCCACAATTTATCTTCCTCAAACTCTTGTGCCCATTTCCAACATTGTTTAACAAGCATATATGGAAGCCTTGACATAGAAAAAGAAATGATATTTTGCAAAGCATTCTTTTTCCACGCAACAAAATCTTCAATTTCATTATCCAACATTAACTTGCATAGCTTGTAGAGGTTGTACTTTGGTGCTATTTTCATCCAATCCTTGGAATCACTTAAATTTGCAGCAACCACCTCTTTGCTTCCTAGTAGATTTTCACTGTGTAGCAAGTCTTCACATTTGTGTAACAAATCTTTTATAATTTCACGTGCTGCTTGGATATCTATAAAACGAACATGACCAAGTTTGTTGTACTCAATTTGTAGTTTGTAGAACTCTCTTTCTGCAGCCATGCCAACTTGATCCTTGTCTTTGCTGAGGTCATCGAAGAGGCTTATTTCGTGGGCTTGGAGATCTATATCACACTCATCTACAAAACTCAACAAGTCCCATATTTCATGACAAGCTTTCAGAATTATCCCAAATGAATCTGACTTGGCCTTGTGTAGTTGAATGAAGACAGTGATGAGAGACACTACTGTAATCCTCACACTTTGTTTTTCTACAATTGGGAAATGTTTTGAAACTAAGGGAATTGCTCTTGTTTGAAGCATATTTAGAAGTTGTTTTCCATCTTCTACCCATCCAAGATAATATAGGCGAAAAATTGAGTTTATTTCCTCACTTGACCTACCTTTCTCACAACCTTCTCGCATTAGAAGCTTTACTTTATTTAAGGACATTTCATTGGCTTCCCACAGATCAGAGGGATCTTCTCCAGGCATGCATATACGCTTCAAATCGTTTGCATACTTTTGAGGTAATGCAACTATATGTCCCTTCCTCATGCGCTTACGAAGCGAATACACAAAATTACCTACGATGACTCCAAATAGAAGGTCACACGTCTTGCTGAATAATACCACAATTTGCTGAAGCATCACCACCAAATATAACAACTTGTGCAACCTAAGCTCAGTAAATATCTTTGTGGGCAATCTCTGCATCTTGTCCAACATGGAATTCATCGAGTTAGAGAATTGTTGTCTATCTCTTTTCAAGTCGTACATGTGAATCAACTCAACTGTGTTTCTTGTCCAGAAATCCTCAAGGCAAAGACACCTCCTCCAAATTTGGCTATGCGAACTAAAATACAATTGGGCTACAAACCATCTCCAACATATGACAATCCATCCTGTGATAATGAAACTGAAGAGTAGAGAAAATATACCATAATCCACACGTCCCAAAGGTATATGAAGATGTTGGCTCTGATATGTATTTGACCAAAGGAAGATTATGACAGAAATGGTGACCACTACCCCAACTGCTGAATTGAAAACTGACCTTGATATCAAGTAATCAGCCCAGCAAACACGAGCAACCAACCATGAGCTAAGCACTTCATCCTCAAACCCATTCCAAGAAATTGACAATCTTCATCCATTTGAGAGTTGAAACTCATCCTCTTTAGTGATTGAGAATATTGCAGAAGTCCTTTGCTTTAGAAGGCCATGAATAGTTTGACTGGCTAAAATCATGCAAACTGATATTAATCCAAGTGCTATGATACATATGAATAAAATCAAATTTGCAAAATTTGCCCAAGTTATCCATATTACTATAAGTCATTTGAAGATCCATATGTCTTTGGGGTATCATAAAACGTAAGAGAATCTTTCACCTCACATCATGGATTATAAAATAATCTTTCTTTCTAACTTTAACTCTAGACTATAAAAGAATCTTTCTTTCTTTCTTTCTAAAGTCATGTGCGCAGACCCATATGTTTGCCCAACACTATAGACTACAAAAGAATCCTTCTTTCTTGTTAAGTTAGAAATTAGGAACAACTATTTAGAAATAGTCCCAATCCAAGACAATATTTCTTGTTCCTCCTAAGATGGAGTAGGTGAAATATAATGTATAGATGGAGATGGAGGAGATGTCATAATGTGCAACAAACACAAATAAATATACAATAATATAAATTCCCTTGTGGGCATAGTAATGACAATTTTAACATCTCTTAGAGTTGTCATTTGATTTTCAAATTTTTTAATTTAAAAATGATATTAAATTTCATTTAAATTTTGAAAAATAAAAAATTAATGAGAAAAAAAAGATTTAATATAAAAATAGGTAAAAATTGACCAGTCTCATGAATGTATTATATGTAGATATTTATTTATTTAAAGTCATTAAAAAATTTATATTTTTAATCTATATATATTTATAAATCATTATAAAAATCTATAACATTAACAAATCATTTTTTGAGATCTACAGTGACACCTCTATCTTTCAAAATCAAAATAAATATTATACATTTAATTTAAATAGTTTATTATTATTATTTATTTATTTGAATGACACTACTACAATTAATTTAAAATAACTATATATTATTAAATTTATTTTTAAGTTAGTCTAATATTAAGTATTTTTTCTTGAATTGAGTTGTATTGTACATATTATTATTGAGAAACAATATATTCAATATATTTTTATAAAAAAATAAAAAGTTACATAAAAGTTATTTTGTACACCACCTCTAATAATTATACTTAAAATTAAATTTAAACTATTAAACATTAATTATTCATACCATACTAGTTAAAAACATTAAAAACAAAAACAAAAAACACATCCATTATGATTTAACCTTTGCTTTTCCATAAGACTTGTACATTCTAAATAGCATTTTCTTTACAAAAAATATCTAAAATAGCATTAACATTTGCTCTCCATAAGGACCTATACATTTTAAATAACATTTTCTTCTCTAACACACCACTATTTCAATAATTTAGGGAAAATGCTAAAATAAGCATTAACATTTGCTATCCCATTATACCCATACATTCTAAATAGTATTTTCATTTATAACAAAAGACTTGTATATTCTAATAATTTATAAAAAATATCTAAAATAAGCATTAACATTTGCTCTTCCATAAGATAAGCATTAACATTTTCTCTTCCATAAGATCTGTATATTCTAAATAGCAATTCTTTTTTGTAATACACCATTATTTCAAATAATTTGCAGAATTTATCTAAAATAAGCTTGACATTTGCTCTTCCATAAGACTTGTATATTCTAAATAATATTTTATTTTGTAACACACTATTATAGTTTCAAATAATTTTATGAAAATGTCTAAAATTAGCATTAACATTTGCTCTTAAGATCTATACATTTTAAATAACATTTTTCTTTTATAACACACCATTATTTCAAATAATTTTTAAAAAATATCTAAAATAAACATTCATGTTTGAATTTGAATTTTATATAGATTGTTGTGGACAATATGTCTGAGACCAAATCTAATCCATATTGAACAAACATTATTGCTTGATATACAATCTACTTAATTTTCACTAGACACTACAACTATATGTCAGTAGATAATACAAATGACACCTCCTTAAGAATACTGTATAATATGATAGGTGTTTGTAACAGTTGGACAATACACATTTGCTACACTACATATACAAGAGTGAATGATTTAAATTAATTTCTTTGTAGCTATAAGAGATATACGTATCAAAATCAAACGAACTCGATTATTTTTTCGATTAAAAAACTTTAGTTGTAAATATTTTGTTATCTCACAATATTTGAGAGAATAAATAGGAAATGAGATACTATACATTATTCAAAATTTCAAAATTTGATTTACAAAGAGGAAATTTGGATAGATGTTTTTAATAGAACTTTGACCATTATGGTCTACAATTTATGTTAGATAGTGTAAGTGCCGATGTATTTGTTTGTTTTAAAAAGAGAGAATATTTTTCATATATGTGTATATGTGTATATATGTGTGTTCTATATTAATATGTTAGTATTGTAGATAAGGTTAAGGTTGAAAAAAATATATTCAACTCTAAAAAAATTATGATCCACATATACAAAACTTTCAACCTAGTTATTAGAGGTATTAATTTGAAATACTTGGAGAAAGTACCTTGAACATGGGTTCTACTTCTATTCTAAATAGAGAAAAAGATTTTGTGATCTTCCCCTCGGAAAGCAAGGCTACCCTCTTTTGTAAAGAATGTTGATAAGAGAAATTAAGCTAGGAATGCATAGAAAGTGATAAAGATTCACTTATAAACTGAGATAGGGATATAGGATGAAGCTGTGGACCTGGAATTAGTAGTAAAATGTTGATACGGCGCTGTCCTGCAAATTTGAGCAAAAGTTGTCGGGACGATGGCGCCCGGCGCCACGGTCCTCCGAAAAATCCGCGAAACGAAGGGGGATCTGTTCGTCTCTGCACAAGGATTCCAGATCTTCAATTTCAGCTGCGTACCTGCAACCTACACACAGAAAAGCGAAGACGATTGGGGGGTTAGGGATTAGGGGTTTGCCTTTAGGTCAAACCCCGGTTTTGGAAATCACCAGAAATGAGAAATGTTGTAAATGTAAATGACTGTAATGTAAAACAAGTACTAATACCTTGTTGTAAGGATGTTTGTATCCTTATGTGCGAAGGTATAGATGTTGTTGTTTGTTGTAAGTTGTATGTAGCATGTAGTAAGTGATCTCCTCTTCAATGGTTGAATCCTTGTCTTGAATGCAACACTTAGCCTTGAATGGAGACTTGGAATGAATGCTTGAATGCTTGAATGCTTGAATATCGTTTCCACATATGTTCATCCTCTACCCAAAATGAGAGAGAAAATGTAGTTTATATACTTGCCAATTAGGGTTAAAAGACTGATTTTTCCGACCTTAGGCCGACCAGGAAACAATAATTTCCAAATTGCAAACAAAAAGACCCGAGACCCCTTAGGAGACCGGGCCCAAAATAGGCCCAGGGACCAGGGCACTAGGCGCCATGGTCCTGGGGGACCAGGGCGCTGGGCGCTCTGGTCCCACCTCCCGGGACAGCAGGGTGCAAAGGAGGTTCAGGCCAGGGTGCTTGAAAAATGCAGTTTTTAGTGTCATGGACAAGTTTCGGGGTCTCCATTCAGGTTGCGTGTTGCGTCGCCATCGTGAAGACCGAAATGCAGTCGAAATTGCAAGTGTCGCAATTTTAGGACGCTACATTTAGCCCCCAGTTTAGCGGGAGTATGTATGCTCATACTTCCGGTAAAGTACAGGAAACAACATTGAAAGACTTTCACCACGTCAAGGAGGCAAGACACACCAAGCCCCCAGTGGACTAAGGATCTTACGAATTCAATTGACAAAGTAAAAGGGAAGATCACGAGGGAGAACCATGACTGTCAGTAGTAAGGTTCCCTCACTATGAGTCATGCAAGAGAGATACCAAAATTTTTCAAGGCAAAGCTAAGTTTGCCATGAAATTTTCAAGTATCGTGAAAGGATAGACAGGGTGTATGCCCCCCTACGTTAAAGCGATCACACACGCCTCAACGGGGGTGATTGATTTAATGTAGTGATACACATAAGAAATGAGAAGGGAAAGGAGCACGTTATCACAAAGATTTAGCCCCCAAGTGTGAGATAAACGCAAGGATAATAGACACAAAGCACAAAGCACAAGGTGACTTCGCTTTCTTCGGGGTCAGTATGCTGTATGATAAGTCATGTATATATATCATATGTATGTATGCATAATTGTTCTTCATTCCCCAATCAAGGAAGGTCACCTAGAAGAAGGGAACATATGTGTCTTTTGAGTCAACATGAGAGAGACCAAAAGAGATCTCAATGCTTTGCATCGTCCTCAAGTAGACAACACTAAGGACGACAAATAGAAGAATGAGAATAACATATAGAAGAAGTAACAAAAGAGAGGAGGATAGAATCTGCTATGCTAATGAAACTAGTCTAGCACGTCATCTACCCCCCGATCTTGCTGATCAATGTTTCGGGAAGGCAGGGAACATGCTAGAGGAGGAACATCCAACACAGCAGATGGAGCTATCACAAGATCCAAACAAGGGCTATGTTCATGTTCCAAGCCACGTTGTTCTTGTCTAGGAGCTAGGATAAGTGCTTTAGAAAATTCATTAGATAAATGGTTATCAATATCAACAAGTTCATATTCACTATCAGAAGCAAGAGGAGTAACATTTTCATCATGAATAACATTTTCATCTATATCATCATCAAGATTTATAAAAATAGGATCTTTAACTCACACAGGATCAAGACCATCATGCATCTTATGTTTAGGAGATTTAGGCTCAATTTCCGGCTGAGGAGAAAATGGAATAATGCTTGTTGAAGGTGTTTTTGGAGATTGCAAAGTTTGAGAAGCAGCTGCTTGAGCTCTAAGACGACGCTTTCGTCGGCGTTCATGTGCAGAATGATTTTGTCTAGTCTTAGTAGGAAGTGGAGAAGATTGAGGAGGAGGAATGTTCTCATCCTTATCACTTGGGTGTTTAGGTTGTGGTCTCTTAGGCTAGATAATAGGAGAAGAAGAAGGTCTCTTCTCTCTATAAAATGAAGGAGGAGGAACTGCTCCATATAAAGGAGGAATTTTTGGTTTAGGAAGAAGACCAAGTCCATCATGACGAGGAGGTATAGGTCTACTTTTAGAAGGTTTATTAGGCATAGACATAGTCACATCCATAGGGACGGGTTGGGAATCTTCTTGAGGAAAGACATTAGTTTTATCTTTCAAAGGAAGAATTTCCTTCTCAAGAATGATAGGAATGTCAAGTTTAGGTGTTCTAGGTTCACTTAGAGATAGGATCATATCCGTTTTCCACTTTTGATAAGATTTGAAAAGATGATCACTTCGCGGAGGAAGGGATTGGAATTGTTTAGGCCAAAAGTAATCAATAGGAACACTAGAGGTTCTTTCAGCTGGTTTAAAGAGACTATGATTGACAGTAACAACTTCACCATTATGGGGAAATTTCAAAAACTTATGAATAGGAGAAGCAATAGCTTTCATGGAAGATAGCCAAGGATAGCCAAGCTTCACACGAAATTATTCGGATGAAGGAATAATAGCAAAGTTCACATCAAGGGATTTGTTATGGACCTCAATAGGTAATGTAATAGAACCAATTGTAGGAGAAGAAAATGCATCAAATAATTTCACAATCACATCTGTTTTGTCATAGATCACTTGATTCAATTGCAAAGTAAAAAGAAATTCTTTAGTAATAATATTAACCATGCACGAAGGATCAATAAGCACTCCACGGCAAGGTGTATTCTTGACTTTTGCAACTATGTATAAAGGACCATCAGGTGCCCTGATAATTTCACTAGAATCAAATGTGATGGAAGGTTCTTTAGGATTTTCTTGCTGCTCTACAAAGTTAATCACATTCGGAGTCATAGACACAAGACCATCAGATGAGAGAGAGGAATCATTAGCCTCAATCGCATTAGAGGTATGAGAAGGTAATGGATCAGTAAAAATCTGAAGATTTTGGTTAGGAGGAGCTACAGATGTGTTGCCTTTATCATTCACTCCAGAAATAGAAATAGTATTATTATCAATCAAATCTTGAATCTTACCCTTTAAAGAAAAACATTTTTCAGTATCATGCCCAGGCTGACGATGAAAGTGACAAAAAGATTTGTTATCAAAATAAGGTGAAGTAATCTTTGCAGGATCTATTTGCCTTATAGGAGGAAGAGTAAGCACATTTTGTTCCAATAACTTATTCATAATACTATGCAATGATTCATTCAAAGGAGTATACTTTCTTTCTTTCTTGAAAAACTTAGAAATAGGAGGCACACCTGATGCTGCATTCACATTGTTGTTGATGATGTTTTCATTGAATTTGATGGAATCTCTGTTCGGTTTAAACTTCCCAAATGGTTCTTGACTGCTATCACCCTTATCACTCGGAGCCATAGGATGAGATTGTTCCATTTGACTCACAGTCAGTTGATAATTGTGAAGAGTTGCACACAACTGTTGGAAAGAAGTAAACTCAGAAAATAGAAGTTTGTCTCGAATATCTTTTTGTAAATTAGAAATAAAGATTCTTTGAATATCATTGTCAGGCACTGGAAAAGAAATTTGAGCATACAAATGCTTATATCTACCAATGAAATCAGTCACTTTTTCTTTAACACCTTGTTTACAATGCATTAAATCAATCAAAGTAACTTTAGGACTTATATTGTTTTGAAATTGTTGAATGAAAGCATTTGCAAGTTATTCGAAAGAAGTAATAGAATAAGAAGGCAACAAGCAATACCATTGTAGGGCTTTGTCTCTTAATGTTCTAGTAAACAGTTTTGCAAGCAACCTTTGGTCATAAGCAAAATTGGTACATATTGTTTGAAAAGTCTTAACATGTGTTACAGGATCACCTTTACCATTATAAAGCTCCAAATGCGCGATTTCAACATGTTTAGGAGGGATAGCTCGAATAATGTCAAGAGAAAGTGGGCTCGCAACATCAAATGTGGGCACACTAAACTTAGATTGATTCATAGAGGCAATTTGTTGCTGTAAAGAAGAGACAGTTTGTGCAAGATTGTTAATGGTCTCTTCAGTCGAAGAATTCATATTAGGTGTGTTAGATTGAGATGGAGGTGTTATGTTATTGAAAGAAGGTAGAGAGTAAGGTGGTGGGACTCTATGACTGTAATTTTGAAAGTGTTATAATTGATAAAATCAGCCAAAATTCTGGATTTTAGCAGGAAAATACAGTAAGATCTTGCTCCTGAAATTTCGGAAAAAATGTCGGGGACGATGGCGCTCGGAGTGCACACGGTCCTCGCAACTTTTTTCCAAATTTTCAGGGATGAAAGATATTGTGATTTTATTGCGGAATCCAAAGTTACAGCTGATTTGGAGATGTTTTGATCAGTGAAATTGTCGGACAAAGGTTGAATCAAGAGGGCTTCAAAAATTAGGGTTTTGACACTTAACCACTTAATTTTCAAAATTAAAGCATAGGTATGAATTGATAATTTGTAATAGAAGGACAGATCTGAAACAAGCATTAACAATTAAACATTTCACAAGTTCAATTTTCAAAAAGAAAATTTTAGGGTTTTTATGCAATCAACCTCTAAAATTTGCAAAAGATCAAACATGGAAATGTAATCAAGGAATCAATTTTCAGATCTAACCATGAATAATCAGAAAGGATGTTCACGTCGGGTTCACCAAAATGTAAAGCGGAAAATCGCAATCGAACCCTAGTTGCTCTCCCCTCTTCCAACTCCGAGGAGAGAGAAGGGAGGTCGCTAGGGTTGATGGTTTTCACTTAAGGGAGAGACTTTACATTCAAAAGAGGGGTTGAAACTCACAAGATCCAATCCCACACAATGCAAGATTGGATGCTAAATGAGTTTCAAGGGTTAGGAAAGCAAGGCTACCCTCTTTTGTAAAGAATGTTGATAAGAGAAATTAAGCTAGGAATGCATAGAAAGTGATAAAGATTCACTTATAAACTGAGATAGGGATATAGGATGAAGCCGCGGACCTGGAATTAGCAGTAAAATGTTGATATGGCGCTGTCCTGCAAATTTGAGCAAAAGTTGTCGGGACGATGGCGCCCGGCGCCACGGTCCTCCGAAAAATCCACGAAACGAAGGGGGATCTGTTCGTCTCTGCACAAGGATTCCAGATCTTCAATTTCAGCCGCGTACCTGCAACCTACACGCAGAAAAGCGAAGACGATTGGGGGGTTAGGGATTAGGGGTTTGCCTTTAGGTCAAACCCCGGTTTTGGAATTAACCAGAAATGAGAAATGCTGTAAATGTAAATGACTGTAATGTAAAACAAGTACTAATACCTTGTTGTAAGGATGTTTGTATCCTTATGTGCGAAGGTATAGATGTTGTTGTTTGTTGTATGTTGTATGTAGCATGTAGTAAGTGATCTCCTCTTAAATGGTTGAATCCTTGTCTTGAATGCGACACTTAGCCTTGAATGGAGACTTGGAATGAATGCTTGAATGCTTGAATGCTTGAATATCATTTCCACATATGTTCATCCTCTACCCAAAATGAGAGAGAAAATGTAGTTTATATACTTGCCAATTAGGGTTAAAAGACTGATTTTTCCAACCTTAGGCCGACCAGGAAACAATAATTTCCAAATTGCAAACAAAAAGACCCGAGACCCCTTAGGAGACCGGGCCCAAAATAGGCCCAAGGACCAGGGCGCTGGGCGCTGGGCGCTCTGGTCCCACCTCCCGGGACAGCAGGGTGCAAAGGAGGTTCAGGCCAGGGTGCTTGAAAAATGCAGTTTTTAGTGTCGTGGACAAGTTTTGGGGTCTCCATTCAGGTTGCGTGTTGCGTCGCCATCGTGAAGACCGAAATGCAGTCGAAATTGCAAGTGTCGCAATTTTAGGACGCTACATATATATATATATATATATATATATGTATGTTTGAATGGAATTACATACATACATACATATATATATATATATATATATATATATATATATATATATGTTTGAATGGAATTACATACATATATATGTGTTAATGTTACTTTCATTCAATATATATGTGTGTGTGTGTGTGTGTGTGATTTTAATTGAAATGATAAATATATATATGTATATACATATATATATATATACACACATATATACATATATACATATGTATGTATATACATATATATACATACATATATACATATATGTATATATGTATGTATATATGTATATGCATACATATATATATGTATGTATGTATATACATACATACATATGTATGTATGTATATATATATGTATGTATGTATATATATTTATATCTATACAAACATACATATATATGTATTTATGTATATATATTTATATCTATATGTATGTATGTATATATATTTATATCTATACATGCATACATATATATGTATGTATATACATATACATATATATATACATGTATATACATATATACATGTATACATATATAAATATGTATATACATATATACATATATAAATATATGTATACATGTATATACATATATACATATATGTATACATGTATATATGTATATACATATATATATTGAATGAAAGTAACATTAACATACTATTGACTGCCTTACGATAGATCAATGACTGTTATCATTGCATTATCCAATGACTATCAGGTCATATTACTATTGCCGAATTGTTATTGTTAAGCATGATAGTATCGAGCACGATAATTGAATCGGTGCATAACTAATGATGGTGGTCAATACATGTTGAAGTGTTATGGTTATGTAGGGTCATGACCCTTCGTGGCATAAAGCCACGTAGAGGTCATGCCCCTATGTAGACATAACCCTTCACTAATATATATGCCCAATGATATCAATGCTTGTTGATTATGAAATCAATAACCGTGGGAGTTACATTATATAGCAAGCAGTTGATAAGTAATATATTCATCAATTATTATTTGACAAAATCGAATACATATCAGCAATCACTTTGAAAATCTATTCTTACCTTATTGCATTATTCTTATTGTATTCTCAGATCAAATATGAGATTATCCTTACGAAAGAATATCTGAAGACTGTGATAAAATCTGAAAGTAAATATCAGATATACATTGAGATTAAAAGACTATTGTTTTCCTCTATCACTAATCTATATTCCTTAACATGGTATCAGAGCCAAGTTGGTATAGAAATAAATAAAAGATAGTGACATTTTTAAATCAAAATTCAGACTTGTATTCATAATCAAAGGAAGAATAGTCATGGTGAACAGTGTTAGAGTGGAGGATAAACTCGAAGGTGAATCCAACGTTGTCTCATGGAAAATTTGAATAATAGAAATTCTTCAAGAACTTGAATTGGATGCATATATAGAAGAAGACACAAAGATGCCCAAAGATGAACCAGAGAAAACAACCTGGAAAAGACACAACAAGGCTAAGAAAATAATAATTGATGTTGTTAAAGATCACATTCTTCCAACCATATCAAAACAAACTACAACTTATGATATGTTCAAGATCATCCAAAATACATATGAAATAAATAATGAAAGCATATTGCTTACTTTAAAACAACAATTAATGCATATCAACATGAACAAAGGAGAAACAATCACATCTTATTTCATGAGGATTTCAGAGTTGAAAAACAAATTGTCAACTATTGGAAATAATGTAGATGATATGGAGCTATCTCTAATAGCACTTAAGGGATTACCATCTAGTTGGGAATCCTTTATTCAAGGCATTAGTGCTTGACCTACACTACCAAAATTTGATCAACTCAAGAATGATTGCACTCAAGAAGAATCTCGACTAATTACAAGAGGGATGGGTCCAAAGAAAGAGGGAGAAATTCAAGCACTACAAGCTAACACAAGCAACAAAGGGAAGGAAACAAAGTTCAAATGGAAGAGAGGAAATAACAATCAAAATCACAAAAACAGAGACTTCTCCAAGATTTAGTGCTACAGGTGTGATAAATTTTGACACACTCATAGGTTCTTCCCGGAAAGAAAGAAAGCCTATGAAACCATAGCTGAAGTCAAGGAACTAGAGAATCCTCTATTCTTCTTAGCCTTATCAAGCGAGCTAAATTCAAACAAAAATATGTGGATAATCGATAGCGGAGCATCATGACACATAACCGGATTTAGAGATCAATTTGAAAGCTTTGAAGGGCACTCAACTAAAGAAGCTACAATTAGAGACAATTCTACCTATCCAGTGAAAGGAATTAGGGCCTGCTCAATTCAATTAAGAACAAGAGTTACATTACAATTCAAAGATGTTCTTTTTGTACCGGGTATCAAAAGAAATTTGATCTCTATTTCAGGACTAGCTGACCAAGGATATCACATCAGCTTCCATGAAGATAAAGTTCTACTCTGGCCTAAAAATTCTAACATAAAGAATGCTATTCATATAGGATCTAGAGATGGTAGTTTATATAAACTATGTAATGATAAAAAACATGCACTAAATCATGAAGTATCAAACTCTAATGAAATTTGGCATAGATGATTAGGACATCTTCAGTTTAGTGCCCTACCTTCTATAGGAAATATCACCACAGGATTACCTAATCTAAAATCTAATCATGTTGAAACTTGTAAAGGATGTGCTCTAGGGAAGAACTCAAAATGGTCCTTTCCTTCAAGTGAACACAAATCAAAAGTTGTACTAGAACTTGTCCACACTGATTTGTGTGGTCTAATGTCATTACCATCACTAGGGGGATTTTTGTATTGGGTGGCTACAAGAAGTTAAGTCTCACTTTTGGGCAAAAAGTGGAAGTGTCTTCCCTATTTTTTAAATTTTCTATCGATTGATATCAAAATTTGAGGCTCTTAGAGATTGAATTTGAAAAAACTTCAGTAATAGAAAATGTAGTGCTCGGAGTCAAATTTTCAAATATGTAATTTATTTCAATACCCACATGGTAGAAATTATTTTTTAGTCATCATGTTTAAAAACCACTTTTTCAAAATGCTTGTTTCAGGACCATACCACACATGTGTACGACCACCATATTTTGACGTAAATAAATGAATTTTTGCAAATCCTTTTGGGAAAAGATACCTAAGATACCAAATATTGAAGATAATATTTTTTCTTATTTTTTTATTTAATTTTTAATTTACTATAAAGTACATTTTCAAAACATCAGGTGCACAACCACCACATTTTGATGAAAATTTCATATTTTAATTTTTTTTTTTCAAAAAAATTGTATGTAGATTGATGTCATATAATTTATTTTCCAAAAAAACCTAAACACAAAAAAGTTATTAAAGTTTTGCTGAACCTCAGTATTTTATATTTAGGTACCACTTTTGATTTATAAATAATGAAAAAATAGTAAAAATAATCATATCACTATGAAATTTATATTTTTTAAATCAGGTCAATGAGAACTCTAATGCGTTTTCGTTTCATCAAAAAATATAATTAGGAAGAGCTTCAAAAAATTATGACAAGGTAGAAATATGGTATTCCAATGCCTTAGCCATTTTTTTGGAGGTCCAAACATAGGCTTGGTCCCACCAAGCCTAACTTGAAGCCAAAACCAAGGCATAGGTGTGTTACCCGCTCCATCTTTTATGAAACGAGTGCCTGTTAATTAAAATTCAAAAAACGGGCACCCATTTTGAAATTTGTAGCATTTTAAGAAACATGTGCCCATTTCTCAAAATCATGCACCCGTTTCTCTATGATGGTTTGATCCTAAATGGGTACCCATTTTATTTTTATGGGTCGGGGCCCCGAAGCTAAACGGGTGTCCGTTTCTTAAAAAATGGGCACTCATTTCTAGCGGCAAACTCTTTTGCTCACAGACTTCCGTGGAATTGGGACCCAACTACTTGCACCCACCCTATTACGTGATATTTGTTGATGACTACTCTAGGAAAACTTGGATCTACTTCATAAAACTTAAAGAATCAAATGAAGTGTTATTGAAATTCAAAGAATTTAAAGCCTTAGTGGAAAATCAAACTGGGAAGAAAATAAAGACTTTAAGATCAGATAATGGGGGTGAATATATCTCTGAAAATTTTAAAGAATTCTGCATTTCTATTGGGATTAAGAGGGAGTGTACAATACCTTATAATCCTCAACAGAATGGAGTCGCATAAAGGAAAAACAAAACCATCATCAAAGTCACTAAATCCATGATGTATGATCAAAATCTACATATCTCATTCTAGGCTAGAGCCTCAAATACAACTGTGTACATTCAAAACAAATGCCCTCATTCAATCTTAGAGAATATAATACCTGAATAAGCCTTTATAGGGAATGAACCAGATTTAAGCCATCTAAGAATCTTTGGTTGTCACGTGTATATTCATGTTCCTAAAGAAAAGAGGACCAAACTAGAACCCTCTAGAAAGAAAGACATTTTTGTTGGCTACAATGAAACCACTGAAGGATACAAAGTCTATATTCAAGGATGAAGATCTATTGAAATCAGTAGAGATGTCAAATTTAAAAAAGATGATGCTTATAAACTCTCTCTAAGTGCAGAAGATGATCAAATCACAGAATCAGATGAAAATCTTACAATTGAGTATCAGAGGGAAAGAAAAGACTACTATGGGCAAGAAATATGATTGAAGAAAATAATGTGGAACATGATGAAATCTTCAGAGAGAATAAGAAAACAAGAAGTCAATCATGCTATGTTGCATTCATGACCGAGCTTACAAAATTTGAACCATCAAATGTTGAAGAGGCTTTAACATGTCAAGCTTTGAAAGATGCAATGATTGAGGAATACCAATCTATCTTAAAAAATGATGTCTGGGAAATTGTACCTAGACCAAAAGACAAATCAGTTGTCTCTTCAAAGTGGTTATTCAAAATCAAATATGCACCAGATAGTAGTATTGAAAAACACAAAGCTAGATGCATTGCCAGGGGGTTTTCTCAAAAGGTTGGAATTGATGACAAAGGGACATTTTCTCTAGTTGCCCGATATACTTCTGTAAGAACCATTATTTCCATTGCAGCGTCTAAAGGGTGGAAGATACATCAAATGGACATAAAGACCGCATTTTTCAATAGTGTTATTAAGCAACAAGTATATATAGAACAACCTGAAGGCTTTTCTACACATGATTGAAACCTCTATGTGTGTAAACTAAAAAAATCTCTCTACGGCCTTAAGCAAGCTCCTAGGGCATGGTATGAAAGTATAGATAGTTATCTCTCCAAGCTAGGATATTCCAAAAATGAAGAAAATCCTAACATATACCTCAAAATATCAGATGGTGACATGTTAATAGTTGTTCTCTATGTTGATGACTTGTTGATAATAGGAGAAGATCATCTTATTGCAAAATGAAAACAAGATCTTGTGGCTGAATTTGATATGAAGGATCTAGGTCTTCTGCACTATTTTCTAGGTCTAGAAGTATGGCAAAAAGAGAATTATATTTTTCTAAATCAAGGAAAATACACCACTGATATCTTGACCAAATTTGGTATGATGGATTGTAAACCTCTATCCACTCCAATGGAAACAAATCTTCATAAGCTCAAAAGTGAAGCAATAGATTCAGAACCTACAGATCCTACATACTATAGACAAATTATTGGATCTCTTATGTACCTGGTAAACACTCACCCTAATATTTGTTATGCTACTAATGTGTTAATTCATTTCATGTGCGAACCTAAGAAGATTCACCTAATGGTTGCTAAGCATATTCTGAGATATTTGCATGGTAATATTGGACTTGGCCCGAAGTATGAAAATGTTGAGATACAACTCCAAGGGTACTTTGATTCTAACTGGGCAGGCAGTTCCATTGATCATAAAAGTACAATGGGGTATTGTTTCAATTTTGGATCGGCTATGATATCCTGGTTTAGCAGGAAACAGTCAGCAGTTGCTCAGAGTTCCACTGAAGCTGAATATATGGTTGCCTCCATGGGAGCTCATGAAGGAGTGTGGTTAAGGAAATTGCTAGTTGGACTATTTTGGAATCCCCTAAACCCCACTGTGATTCACTGTGATAATCAAAGCTTCATCAAACTTTTTGTAAATCTAGTTTTTCATAATTGATCCAAGCATATAGAAACCCATTACCATTACATAAGAGATATGGTAGATAGAGATGTTATCAAATTGGCCTACATCAACACTGAAGAGCAAAGTGCCAACATATTCACCAAACCTCTTGCAAAGTTGAAAGTGGACTACTTTAGAGGTAAACTTGGTATGACTAAATTATAATTTAAATTTTTGATATTGAATCTCAGTAATATGTAATTTGATATATTCATGAATATTTTGGATGCAATATTGCATTTTTGTGTTATGTCATGAAAGGTGACAATCTTTCATGTGATGGATGTGTAAGATCACTATTGTAAGGTGACGACCTCAACAATAGCTTGATCTATTATCAAGATTGACTACATTAAGTTTTTATCCCAGAATGTGCTGGAAATCTTGATACCGAATTTGTTATGTGTGAGTTATTGATTTTTTGTCATTAAGTGTTATCCCGAAATGTGTCGAAGATTATGATAACAATCATATCATGACTGACTACATTAATTTGTTGTCCCAAAATGTGTCGAATATCATGATACTACAATGATTGCTCTTGGGATAATGACAACAATTAAAATGTTGAAAAACATAATACCTATGATAATAACAATCTTACAGTTATTACTAGGATCAAGGTTGTTATCTGATAGACTTCATGTAGTGTTGTCCTAGAGTGCTAGAGATAAGATAATCCATATCTCCCTGAGATATGAAGTATTTCAGTGGTAAGCATTATTGAGTGAATGTGTATGCTCATGCCAAATGAATATATATCTAGAATGTTATTCCTTAAACATAATTATGAAATTCAATCCTCTTTTTCTAAGAGGGAGTGTTAAGGATGTAGCCTCTTTCAAACTGAAGCAAGCAATATATTACAAGTAAACTAATATACACACACACACACATATATATTTATCATCTCAATTAAAATAACATACATATATATATTGAATGAAAGTAACATTAACATATTGTTGACTGTCTTACAACAGATCAATGACTATTATCATTGCATTATCCGATGACTATCAAGTCATATTACTATCGCCGAATTGTTATTGTTAAGCACAATTGTATCGAGCATGATAAATGATTTGGTGCACAACTAATGATGGTGGCCAATACATGTTGAAGTGTTATGGTTATGTAGGGTCATGACCCTACATGACATAAAGCCACGTAGAGGTCATGCCTTTACGTAGACATAACCCTTAACCAATATATATGCCCAATGATATTGATGCTTGTTGATTATGAAATCAATAACCATGAATATTACATTATACAACAGGTAGTCGATAAGTAATATATTCATCAGTTATTATTTGACAGAATCGAATACATATCAGCTATCACTTTGAAAATCTGTTCTTACCTTATAGCATTATTCTTATTGTATTCTCAGATAAAATCTAAGATTATCCTTGCGAATGAATATCTAAAGACTCTGGTAAAATATGAATGTAAATATCAGATATACATTGAGATTAAAAGACTATTGTTTTTCTCTATCACTCATCTATATTCCTTAACAACAATACTACCTCATGAACTCAATACATAAACACTAATTCTTTCTTTACCATTTAGAACTCATAAATTCTTATTACATAATGGATATCCAATACATCAAGAAATGATAAATGAATACTTCTCCTAATCCACTACATCATGTCCTATTTCAATTTTCATTTACAAATACATGAAGATACATAATACAAATATACATAATCTCTTTTACATATACAATTCATCATGATATAACGTTTCCTTATTCCAAGTACATAGAAATCAGCTCGAAGCGAATATCCACATAATGAAGAATCCAATAATCCAATCCATGCAAGCTATCATCCTAGAAGAACATCCCAATGGAAGAAGGCATTCAACCACCTGACCATGTGGAACCAAATAGGAACCACCTCCCATGCTAGGAGATGACATGGGGTTCCAACTCATAGTCAAGACCTAGGCTAACACCTAACAACCAAGGGATACATCATGACATCACAAGACGACAACAAGAATCAAAGGACAATGACAACACATGGCTAAAATCAACAACAAACCCTCTAGAGGAAAAATAAACAAACATAGCATATGGATAATGGGTACATGTTAGGTAGAGTGTCATCACATGCTAACCTCATGTGGAATTAATCTTCAACCTTGGATCCAATCAAGAGAGAACGATACACCGCTTTAGTGGTCTTCCCAATACTAGATCCCAAAACCACCTACCTAGGCATCATTGGGGCACAAGATCATAATCTTCAATTTCATTATTTTTATTATGTGAATTCCTAATTACCCAAACCCACTAATAAATTATTATTATTTTTATCACTTGAAATTACAATAGAAAACTCTTTATGTGCTTCCAACTGGTCTAGAACCTCTACTAGTGGTCTATTGCTCATGACCTTGGTCCTACACATGAAAGATTCCACTCTCCCATTCATGGACCATAACTATAGGTAAAAAACACATCCAAATAACATAAAACAACATCATGAAGGCTTACAAATGATGTAGAAATAATCGCAACATACTGAGTACAATCCAACCAGAGCCTTCACCAAATCAATACCAAGAAAAAACCAATCATGAATGCAATACAAAAGTGAAACCAAATCCATATCAAATACTCTATAGTGAGAAAAAACACATCTCATTGGAATCATATAATCAATCCCTCAATAGCAAGGAATTCTCACTCTCGTTTGAGAAACACATCGCATATGAAACACCTTAATGGTAAGCCATGAATCCTCTTGCTGGAGAAAATGAAACATCACGAATGATCAAAATACATCAAATAGAACTCTGAGAATGTCATCACAATTCGCACATGCATCTAGAGAAATCACAAAACCCAAAAAGACACCAAACTAGGCTCAAAATTGACTTTTTAGGATGCCCAAAATAGTCTAGTGATTCTGGTTTGTAGGTTAGTGCCCTTGGTATATATGGTATTTCTTTTGGTACATATCATAGCATTATTGGACCATTTCATAGTGTTTTGGGGACATATGACAACGTTTTGGGTGGCTAGGGCTACATATTGGCTTTTATGGCTTTAGCTTTATGGGTACACTTCCCAGTGCCCAAGGTACTTTCCCCAAAGCCCTTAGTATGCACTTTAGTTCTCTTGGGACATCCCATAGTGCTTTTGGTCCATTGGACAATGGTCTAGGGTTTTCTGTAGCATTTTAGGAAAGATTGCATGAAAACAAGCAAAAATGGCATAGGAGGTGAGGGTACTTGCTTAGATCAGCAAAGGGGTAAAAAATGGAACTCAAAATTTACTCATAGGGACTGGAAGACTGAGAATTCAAAGATAAACACCACCAACATAAGTCTCAGATTCCCTGACAGAAAATGAATAGAAAAAGATCTCTCCCACGGTGCTTAATATAACACTTAGGAAGCATAGCATCAAGTGGAGATGAGATAACTCGTCAAAAAAAACAATAAGAAAACACAATAGACTTACAAGGTTCAAAATAAACATCAACACTCTCCCAAAAGGATTTGCACTCCTAATGTGAAATCATAGTTAGTTGCAGAGAGCTCCCAACAACAACAAGGAGACCAAAAATCATCAAATTTGACCTTGGAGCATGGAGATGCATGAAATGAAATACAAGGATATGAAAAAATCCAAAAACCAATTCAATAACTCATCCAAACTAAGGGCAAAGAAATTGCATTCACTCATAGAGAAGACAAAAAGCTATTTCCAACAAATAATTTTCCAAAAAAAGAAACACAATAAATTGCAATTCCCCCCATTCAATTTAATTTTTTCAAAACAAATTAATTTCTACAAATAACAAATCCAAATCTCCCAAAATATTTCAAGCAATATCCATAAACTCGAAGGAGAAATCAGACCAACCTATAATCGCAATGCAAAAAGGGTTGAAATCTAAAGAAGAGAGATCCTCAAAAATCAAAATCTTCAATCCAATCCTCAATCCAAATCCAAATCAACAACCAATTCCAAAATATGTTGGATGATAAACCCGACAACAATTGTAGAGTACATTTTAAATAAAAATAACTCAAAACAATAGTGCAAAACTGACCAATCAGAAAATTCAACGAACAAACTATTTTACCTATCTCGTATAGTTTCGAGAAATATATTATTTACCAATATTATTTACCTACCAATTAAAAATCAACCAATCACACGCAAGGGTAGGTAAACTTTAGGGTATATGCAATTACCAATAAAATAATAGTTGTATAAAAACATTAAATAATCCATCACCTAATAAAAATCAAATGAATAAAGCCATATAAATAGGATTCTCAATTAAAAATATAATATCAAATCATTAATAAACAGTAAATAAATTAATAAAGTCAATAAAGCAAAAATCAAAAAATAAATTATCAATTAACTAAAATAAAGCAACAATAAATAAATCATTCAACAATAAATCAACATAAATTTATAATAAATCAATAATAAATAAGTCATTAAAAAATATATCCAAATAAATCAATCTTGACAATAATTAATTAATTAAATAAATCAAACAATAAATAAATAGATAATCAATAAATCATAAATAAATAATAGTTAAATCAATTAAATTAATCTCAATTGATTAAATGCAATTCTTACAATAAATAATCATCAATAAATAAAATAATCAATAAAATAACCAATATTCATACTATAGGATAATAAATTCAAACCTTAATTAATAACATTATTCTATAAATTAAATAGAATTCATATGCTCACATACTCAAGCGAATCGACAATTGGAAACATCAATGCAAAACTCTACCACTAACTTGCGTTGTCGTGCAAACTAACAAGGTGAACATCTAAGCCTAGAGTGAGTGAAAGCAACCCATTCCATCTCT